>NC_090784.1:22377500-22405000 GCF_040054535.1 Antennarius striatus | reverse complement strand
TAGGTACGAATGTCTCTACGTACCAATGTCTCTAGGTACGAATGTCTCTACATACCAATGTCTCTACGTACCAATGTCTGTACGTACCAATGTCTCTACGTACCAATGTCTCTAGGTACGAATGTCTCTACATACCAATGTCTCTACGTACCAATGTCTGTACGTACCAATGTCTCTACGTACCAATGTCTCTACGTACGAATGTCTCTACGTACCAATGTCTCTACGTACGAATGTCTCTACGTACGAATGTCTCTACGTACGAATGTCTCTATGTACCAATGTCTCTACGTACCAATGTCTCTACGTACCAATGTCTCTACGTACCAATGTCTCTATGTACGAATGTCTCTATGTAAGAATGTCTCTACGTACAAATGTCTCTACGTACCAATGTCTCTACGTACCAATGTCTCTACGTACCAATGTCTCTAGGTACGAATGTCTCTACGTACCAATGTCTCTACGTACCAATGTCTCTACGTACGAAAGTCTCTACGTACCAATGTCTCTACGTACCAATGTCTCTACATAAGAATGTCTCTACGTACGAATGTCTCTACGTAAGAATGTCTCTACGTACCAATGTCTCTACGTACCAATGTCTCTACGTACCAATGTCTCTACGTACCAATGTCTCTACGTACGAATGTCTCTACGTACCAATGTCTCTACGTACCAATGTCTCTACATAAGAATGTCTCTACGTACCAATGTCTCTATGTACGAATGTCTCTATGTAAGTATGTCTCTACGTACGAATGTCTCTACGTACGAATGTCTCTAGGTACGAAAGTCTCTACGTACGAATGTCTCTCCGTACGAATGTCTCTACGTACGAATGTGTCTACGTACCAATGTCTCTACGTACGAATGTCTGTACGTACGAATGTCTGTACGTACGAATGTCTTTACGTACGAATGTCTCTACGTACGAATGACTCTACGTACGAAATGTAAAAATCGCAGCTCCCACAGGTTCCTAAACGCAACATTGTCATAGCTGCTCTGCCATTGGCTATTACCTAGCATCCTGGCATCCCATTGGCTAAGAGGGACCTCTGTGTGGAGCTAGATTTGTGTTTATGCAGTCCTCGTCATTCGGCCTTCGACCCATGAGGTGTTCTGATAGTTTTACGTAAATGTATTAACTTTTAGAGTATTCACTATGGACCCCAAGAAAGTGACGGAGAAAAGAGGAAAAGAAAAGACGAAGAAGAGAGTTTTTTTTTGTCCGTACAAACAAAGCAAGAGATCATAGAAAAGTGTGAGAAAGGGAAGCGTTTGGTTAAAAGATAAATTACCATCATTATTATTCTTTGTTTTTTATATTATGCACAACTCTAATTTATTGTGTAATAATCTAATCGTAACATGTATTTGTTACATGTTTTGATGCATTTTAATGCTTTATAAAACATTTATGTCTGAATTTTGGGGGGCTTGGAACGGATTAGGGCATTTGCATGGAAAACGCCAATCTACCTACAAAATTTCTTCCAGAACCGATTTGTTTTGTCAGTAGAGGTACCGCTGTGGTATGCATGTGTTTTGGGGGTCAGGACGAGAGAAAAAAACCCACACACACTCCAGTGAGTCAAACCGATACGGTGAAGGACGCGTTTGAGCATCTCTGGATCGGTTTCCATCTTGTTAAACTTCAACTGGAGATGATTGGAGCCACAAAAAAAAGAAAAAAGAAAAAACAAAACCCGTGAATGTTTCGCTGATTTGTCCCAACAATTCCAGATGATAGACGCGGACAAAAAAAAAAAAAGAAAAGAAAAAGAAAGAAAGCGTGTCTCTTTCAGGATTCGCTGTGTGTGAGTTTAAAAAGGTAAGAAATGTTGCTTGTGTTTTTGTGGACATGGGGGAAGCGGGGGGCTGATGGGCGCATAAATAAGGCATGTTGGAACATCTGGTCTTTGTTGTGCGTTCAGCTTTTTAATGTCTTCAAAGAGCAACTCTGACGCATCGCTGACTACCATTCCTTGCTTCCGCTTCATTTTAGCATAGAATAATAAACCATCTTTGGGGAATTGAGTCCCTCCGTCGTTTCCCTTTTCTCTTCATTTGGATATTACAACCCCCCCCCCCTCCACCCCCATTTGAGGCAACTTTCTTTTTTTACTCAGTTGATTTTAAATTTTTTATACCTTAGGGAATGCTGCTGTATGTCACTACAGTTGCAGGCTGTGTTTCTGTGAACACAATTAAAATTCACGCACACTTTTCTTCGTCTCCCCCCCCCGTTTCGCCCGACGCGCTCAGAACGCGTCGTCTTTTGGACGACGGCGCCGGAGATGCGAAAAAGTTGTTCGCTGTTTCTGATTAAACGCAGAATGGATTTGGTTTCGAGGACGCGATTAAAGCCCCCGACAGCCCATAAATTAAACACGTATAGGACTCATCTGAATCATATTCCCGTTGACCGTGACAGCCCCCGTTTACAACGTCCTTTCATTGCGAGTGTTCCCCCCCACGATCGCATAAGGAAAACGTTTCCGATGCGGGAAAGTCGTGGCTGGCGCCAAAAAACAGAGGGAAACACTCGGTGTCGTGTTGCTATTTCGGCTAATTCGCTTTGGAAACGCGATAATTGGAGCGATGACGGCAGATTGAACGGCCTGAGAAAATGATAATCCACAAGTGGTTTGAATGGGAGGAAGTGTTGAGGAACAAAAGGCATTTTTATGACTTCCGTCTTGGGATCTGGACAAGGAGGTCAGGCCGGATTTAGCGCCGCGCCGGTCCCACGAGTGACTTATAACCCACAGCTGATCGCTTTTAGACAAATAATGAATAAAGATGGAGAGATTAGAGTCAAACTTCACTCCTTTTCATTTGTTAAACCTGAGAATGAGGCAGCTCAGTATCCGCATTACATCATCGCTTTTTAAAAAGACCATTCCCGTCATCATGTGACCCCCAGGACCAATAAAATACTGACCTCAGAATCTGGAATCACGTTTGAATCACCACTGGTTTGATAGTCAGATGGATTTGAAGATTTGACTCTGGTTCTTTTGAACTGGAGTCAAATCATCACTTAATCTGACTCTCTTCATAACGTCTTCATTAATCTCACGACTAAACTCACAAAGTTGGAACCTGAATTAATTCTGATCCTGAATGCTAATCCTGCAGTACCTCCACTCACCACAGTGAGCGCTGTTGTAAAGCACCAATTCCAAACCTACCTGCTATTAATCCAACTCAATCCCAATTTTTATTCATGCAAACATCTACGGTACCTGCTTGTTCCGCCGTCGAGGGTCTATGAGGCAAGGGACACTCTGGGTGCGACGCCAGTGCATCACGGAGCCACATGAAGGACACACAAACACACACGTATGAATACACTCACACCTGCAGACAATTTGAAGCTGGCTGATTGTTTTCGGAGGCGGGACAGAGCGGGATTCGAACCCACAGTCTGACCACATCACAGAATAGTATATATTTATATGATTTGACCATTTATTACATCTCTTTTAGATAAATATTTTAATAAAACATTATTTTTAGGACAGGATGGGCTTCTGAATGTCAGTTATATCAGATATACATAGAACATACATGAGATTCCGAGGCCGATGCTCATTTACGCGATCCAACGATGAGAAAAAGGTTCATCACCGGTGGATTTAACTTCTCTACTCCCCCCCAAAAATTAGCAATGAACAATTCCTCCTGACTGTCTAATTGGCTTTGCATTTGTCAGGATACAGTTAAAGAGACGACTTAATTAATTAAACATGAAATCTCACCTTTGATGAGTGTTTGAGAATACAGATGTAACCCCCAAACTTTTTTTTTTCTCCTCCACATGCGCCGACACCTCCACCCCAACCTGTAAAAAAAAAATAAAAAAATAAAATTAAATAAAAAATCAGCACCAGATCCGATAAGATTTGTTCTCTTTATTGCTTTAATTAGCACCTCCCCTCCTGTCCCCTTTTGCAAATGAGGGGTAGTACAGGGACGGCGGGTTGGGGGGGGGGGGAGCAGGGATTTGATGACTTAAAATGCACACAGCTAACGAGTTATTCATACCCTGCACAGCTGTTAAGGCAATTTAACTGCTTCTTCTCCATTCTCCCTCATTTTTAGTTTTTTTTTTTTTTGCTTATGCTTACTTGTCGGGGGTGGCGGGAGGTCTCGTTGCCTGATTCCAAAAAACAAACAAACCCCCCCCCCCAAAAAAATGGCCGCAATGTCCATCGTTCACCTGCGATGGGAAAGATTTACGGCCTTTCTTGTGACAAACTTGCGTCTTCTACCAGAACTTAGAGGCATTTTTTACGCGGCGACGCGCCGCTCCGGCTGTGAGGAAAGTAGGTGTTACGTAGGCAAAGCAAGGTGTTAAAAAACACCTGACTGCTTTAAAGCTGTTTCTGTTCAGAGCTATGAGCACATTTCTATGCACGCGGTATACTTGCATGCTCCACCATTGCCCATCTGTCGCTGTGCAATTATGATCAGAGGGAAAAGAAGTGCCTGAATGAAATATCCGCACCTCAGCTCCCCATTGCAGATTGCCGACCAGGACGTGTCAACTTCTCCTGGATCAGCATCCCCATGATTGGAAAGATCACAACTCAACATCTACAAACACTGACACAGATGCCAGCGCGCTTTGCTTAAATCCTGCCGAATTAAGTTCAATAAGGTTCAAATATTGCGAAGGTTCTGCATGGTTTAAGGACATTTAGGAATATCAAAGGCAAAGACTTGAATTGGATTCTTCACCTTCTTGTTTTGGGGAATTTTACGGTAAAAGGGCTCCTTTTTTGTGCGAATCTCCAAGGAGAGGTTTTGCGGGAAAAGACGAGCACACCTTAAATCCACCGCTTTATCTGCAGCTCGGTGCTTTTTTAAAAGCAGCCTCAAACTGAATATATTACACCCAATTCAGGCCGGGCGAGTACGCTGAAGCACTTTAATTTGCCGGCAGTCCAAAAAAAATCCGTGATGCAACTTTCACCGTGGAGTCTGTTTTGGTCAGTGCAGAAGTGGAACCATCGTGACGAGTGGCATCCGCTGAGTGCTGCTGTTCATCGGCGAGTTATTGCTTTAAAATGGAAAGCGGTAAGACAGGTTTGGAAAAGGAAAATGAGTTCAATTAGTACTTCAGATTACGAGTGGCCACTTCAGCCACCGACTCAATAAATACAGACAAGTTTATTTTCACTGCAGTATTTTTTTTTCTCCACTCTCTGCCGTCAGATCAAAAAGCTACAAAACCCACATTTACTAATATTATAGTTTATTCTGGACTGGTTCTACTGTTGATATCCCATAAATATGACTTCTTGAAGGAATTCTTTGGTAACCCTTGCAGGTCCATCTGTCCGTTACGTTTCAGCTGGAATCAGAGGTGGAAGGTAACCCACCTTCCACCTCTATTTTGCTACTTTGGTGTCAGACAAAATAAAGGGACATGAAATAAAGTCCAGAATGTCAAAATGAGACGCTTTGGAACGAGGCCTGGCTCATGCCGACAGGATGGGGATCCTGTCGGCATGAGCCAGCCATACCTGGGATGTTGTGCTGCAGACACCTGAGAGGAACACCTTTTATCCAGAGCTAAACGTAGCAGGAAGGGAATAAAGTGTGCACCTGTCCTGCAAAGGATTATGGGTATGACCCTCCCAACAATTGGGTACAAACACCTTCGACGTCATGCTAGTAGCGGCTAAATGAAGGCCGCCTCCTACAGGTGCATTTCATTTGATCATCATTCATGACTTCTTTCATGCTAATATTTTAGCAATGCTAGCGTCACTTAGCTCCGCCCCTCTGGAAAGCTTCATGGAGGTCATTTTTATCCGCATGAGTTCCAATTTGGGTTGTCCGGCCTCCTCCCCCTCACTAGAAACCTGAAAAACCTGTTGAAGGTAGACCCCGCCTCCTGCCCAGAGTCACCTGGGATAGGCTCCACCCCTCAGCCATGCTGAATCATCAGAAATTTCGTTTGGAGGCTGAAATGTTGTCGGTAAAAGTTGGTCTGGTCTTCTAAAGAGTCATACAGTGTTTAACACGATGACTATTAGCGTTAGCATAGCATGTTTTAGTTGCTTTTGTTGCAGCTTTGAAAAATAATTAATATTTATTTCTAAAAATGCCCCAAAGAGGAAGTAAAGTCAGCAGCTGCAGATGTTTCTGGTGTGTCGCCAGGTCGTCTAAAAAAAGGTTGTGATCTCACTCATTCTGTTGTGGAGTAAAGGTTCATCCTCTTCATCACACTTTGAGACAAACCATTCAAACGAACACAAACTGGTATTTTAGTCACATCTGCTGTCAGACCCCCCCCCCCCCCCAGCAGGAAAGTCATTTGTGTTGGAGAGCGTTGAAGAAAAACTAAAATTTCCTGTCAGGGCCACGAGTTTCAGTGTTTTTTTTTTAACGTCGATGCGCAGAAGAAACTGGAAAAAAACAAAAACAAACACCTAATCTGATGCTCATTTGAAATCTGTATTCATGAAACCAGGTTCCCGTTAGCGCAGCTTCCTTCCAGGCGTCTGAAGTGTTAATGCTCACCGGTGATTGACGTGTTGACGAGCACTCTGGGGGGTTTGTGTTCAGCCGAGCATGTATGTGTTATTTACATGTGTCCGTCCTGCAGATGTGCATCCCACCCATAAAAAAATGCACAACTTACAAACTATACACCATAATATACAAGAACATCCACTGGAGCACTAGAGGGCCCGTGTACTTCTTTATTCTTCTACTCTGCTGCTGTTAAAAGGACATTTTATTCCTTTTAGATATATATTGCTTCTCATAGGATCAATAGAATTCATAAATCTGAATCGTATTTTACCAATAATCCTGTAGCAGCTTGTTTTTTTGTTTTTTGGTGATCTCATACATTCAAATTCAGTATCTATAAATCTAAAAATATTTCTGATATGAGTGTTTTCTGGCTGATTTTCCACTAAAACATCGGAGCCATTCTTTTAGGATTTGGATAAAGGAAACCTGATGACCTTTATTTCTGTATTTCTCCTCCCTCTTGAGATTACAACTTTTTTTTTAACCATAATTCAGGTTCAGAATAAAAAAGGTTCCTGTATTTAAAGTTTTGTTTGTTTGTTTTTTAGATATATTATTTTTTAATGGTTGTTTCTTGTTTGTGCCGAATCCTCTTCTATTGTTTTTTTGTGTGTGTGTTTAATATTCATGGTTTAAATGGTGTGTGTGGGGTTTTTTTTGTGTCTCCAGAATTTTAAAAAAACAAATATTTAGACTTGAACTGTTCTCCATCAGGACGCTGTTGGATCCTTTCTGGGAAGGAATTCAACACAATGATCCCGCATAGAAAAAGCTGATTGTTCCTCTTGGGATGCTCCCGGCGTTCCTTGAAGGCCTCAGGAATCTGAAATTAAAATTTAACAACAACAAAAAATTGAAACATATCCGACAACATCTTTGAATCTCCCTGCATTAAAATGGAAACTCAGAATCTCTCGAAACTTTTATCAAACTGATTCCCGCCAAATGTTACGTCACCGGATCTTCCGGGCCTTTTTTTTTTTTTTTTTTTCCTTAATTTTATCCCAGGAGGGGAATTCTGCAGTGTGATGTGGAATCATCCACTAGAGCCTCCTGGGACTGCAGCTAATTTTTAAAAAAAAATAAACCACAGCGTGAGGAAGAGCCAGCGATTCATCAGCCGCCATTCTTGTAGCAATTATGACTTTTATTTTGACATCTGGAGAAAGTCTTTAAAGTGCATTTGATGTGGTGGAGAGCCGGCAAACAGCCTAATGAAGACGGGCTTTTTAAAACTCTTATGTTCCTGCCAGTCTCCTCCGAGCAATCACCCGCAGTAACGCTTCCGAGTTTGTTTGTTTTTTTTGCACAAATCCGGAGCTAAAACCAAGCTGATAGACTTCTATTTCGAGATTTTATTTTTTTTGTCATTATTGATTTAAAAACTCGATAAAAATGTAATATTTCACAAAGCAATCATTCCCCAAATATTCCCGGCTTGATCAACAAGCGGCGATGTGTGAAAGTATTAGCCATCTGCGCGGGAAAACCTTTTCCAAGGCCGAGGCAAACATGGTTGATCCTTGAGGAAACAGTGGTAATGAAGGGGGGGGGTGGCTTTAATACCTTCACCTCCCCGTGTCAGATAACAGCCCCTTCCTACACGAACCTTTTTAACCTCATGAACAAGTTGTCGCACCTCCTGATCTCCCGCCTCCAGAGAGCGTCTATTTTACCCGTCTGAACACACACACCGTCACACTCTGCTTCTTTTATTCATGGAAAAAAAAAAAAGAAAATTTAAAAAAAGAGAATTTTTTTTAAAAACAGATAAAAATGAAAAAAGACAAAAAAATTTGAAAAAAAGAAAAAAATTAAAAAATAGAAAAATAAAATAATAAAAGAGTAGAACATGAATTAAACGCCAGCCGATGCAGGTTGGCACACATCGCAGGGTGTGTGAACAGGTGAGAGTAATTTCCTAAACATGCCGACACCTGGCCTCATCCGGGGGGGGGGGTTCACAGCAGGGTCAGGACACCTGTGCCGCTTCATGTCTTAATGTTTCGCCGTCACAGGTGTTCACACCTCACGTTTATTTATGTCAGGTTTCACAGGTGTTTGCAGACACAGGTACAGTCTTTTTTGAGAGGGGGGGGAGGGGAGGCACGCCAGAAGGTGGGTTTTTGCACAGTGAGCTGTTGCACAACCTTATTAACAACCAATGATTTTGTAAGATATTTACAGTTATTACAAATGCGTCCCATTCCGCTCCGGCTCAAGTTAATGCCAAGAAATCTGTGGTACAATACAAACAGTTTAATTGTGTAATTAACAATCAATACCCACTTCTAGTTAGAACATTTCTGCAGAAAGGAACTGAGAAACACTTATAAAACAGTCAGTCGTAACAAAATAACTGGTGTTCTCCTCGAAATTAAAAAAACAACCAAAAAAACAAAACACTTTTATACAGAATATTTATACAGGAATAGCTTTTTGAATTGGATTCGTTAACCAAAGGAAGACACATCGCAGACATCGATTTTTCACACAGATTGCATATGTTTTTCTTTCTAAGGTGTTCTATAGGTTAGTTATTTTACCTAAGCTTATTTGCATGATAGTAAAAATTGCATACAACATTAATCGTGAAGCTTGTAGCATGAGTTGGTTTGACGTACAGCACTTTTTTTTTTTTAATATAGGCAACCTTTAAAGCACATTTCTCCATTTAAAACGTTTAAGACACTTTTTGTTTTTACTGCCCATTGAAATCACATTTATAAATAGAAAAAAAAAATTGGTGGAATTAAAATTAAAAAAAAAAAAGCTCTGTGCAATGTAAATTTAAAAAAAAAAAAAAGTAAATACATCAGAAACACTGCAATGGACTGCAAATAAATAATGTCGGACAACATAAAACATGGCAGGGGGGGTTCACATTTCTAACCGTGTGGCGATTCAGAAAGTTACAGTGACAAAGGTTTTGCAAAATAATCTAACATCGGCAGTGCCGTATAGTACAAGGCATTTGTTGGCATAGATTCTTTAAGACTGTTTTTTTTTTTTTACAGTTACAATATAATGTCTATATATATATATTTATATTTCCTCCCTAACAAATAATATGTAAAGACTAAGCTCTTCACTGAGATTCACCTGGGCTGGGTGCTCGTGTTCCAGAGTTTGAGAGTGATCCGTAGTCACATGATGCGCTTTTTAAAGAAAGAAGAACTAATCCGCCGGCGGGCTCCAGACGCGATACCTCATAATTAAGGCCTTGTCAAACCGCTTGGTCCTTGATTTGATTTGATTTTTATTTATTTTTTTCATAAAAATCCAGTTAAACATCACTACATAAACACCTACCAAAGTCCTAGCAAACTCCTAGGGGAAAGGGGGCAGGGGAATGGGGGGCAGGGGAATGGGGGCAGGGGAAGGGACTTTTTTTCTTTTTTAAATATAATCAGTAGCTCAAAAAAGATAAAGTAAGTCAGTGTAAAACAACAGACATAGAGTGCATTCAGCAAAATATCCACGGCAACATACTTAGAATAATTTTTTTTTGTGCAGATTATTTAACGACGCGTCAGTCTTTACAGTGAATACAAGTTTTACAAAATCCAAAAAGTAGTCATTGAGTCTCAAATTGCTCTCCAGTGTGTGTGTGTGTGTGCGTGTGTGTGTGTTTGTGTGTGTGTGTGCGAACGCCTCGCCCATCAGTCTGCAACGCGTACGTAGAAACAAGCCCCGCCCCCCCGTCGTCGTCGTCCTGGCGCTGCTCCGCTTCTTTTCTTGATTCGTGTGGTTCAGCGAGTCCCAGAACGTCGACGCGTCTATCAGTCTGCCTGTGGGCGAATGGAGGTCACTATGCGTCCCATAGGGTGGGTGGGGGGCGGGGGGTGAAGGTAGGGTGTGGGGGAGGGAGGTCCTACACTTTAGCCTCGTGTTCCGACTCGGGCGGGGCCTCGGCCCCCCGGCTCAGCTGCTCCTCGATCTTGATGGAGAAGATGGTGCTGTTGGTCTGCGTGCTCTCGTCCAGCTCCTTCAGCAGCTCCGCCCCCTCCCTGAAGTCCGACAGCTCCTCCTCGTAGGCGGAGCCACTGCTGCTGCTGCTGCTGCTGGTGTTGTTGGCCGTCGTCGCCGTGCCGTTGTTGTTGTTGTTGTTGTTGTTGGGCTCCTTCAGCGCCTTGGCGGGGTGGGTGACGTAGAAGCGCTGGTTCTGGAAGAACTTGATGATGGTGAGTTTGGGCAGGTCCAGCTGGGCCGACAGCGTGTGGATGGCCTCCTCGTCCGGGTACAAGCCCACGTCCTGGATGAAGCTCTGCAGGATCCCCAGAGCCTCCAGGGAGATCTTCCCGCCCCCGGCGCGGGACTTGATGCCCCCTCCTCCGCGGACGACCTCGTCCTCCATCTCTGCCGGCGAGGCGGTGGACGGCTGGCGGGGCGGCAACCGCGGCCCGGTGGTCGGCTGATGCTGCTGATGCTGCTGCAAGGGCTGCTGGGACAGATGAGGTTGGGAGGGCTGCTGCAGGGACAGGGGGGGTTGGTGCTGCTGTTGAGATGGGGGCAGCTGAGCCTGGGGTGGGGGGGGGGAGGAAGGAGCAGAGGATGTTATCAGCGAACACTTATCTGCGCCTTAATAAGGCCTTTCATTAAAATCAATTGAGTTGTGAGGAGGAATGGGCCTGCTGGGGGGGGAACAAGCACTGGGTTGAAATAATTTTCCGTGTAATATCCCACTGAATGTAATCAGCTCGGCAGATAGCCGTTTTTTTTCCCCTCCCCTCTATTTTCTTAGTGGTTGGGAGATTGTTTCTCTCTCTCTCCTCCAGTTCGGTCGAGACGGACGAGAGAGAATCGACGGCTGACAGGAAGTCGTCGGTGGAAACAGGAAACAACTTATTCTGATCAAAGACTTTAGTGATGTTTTTGTGATGCTGTGATGTATTTTCATCATCTCACTACTAATGATATAAAGTTTGTTAAAAACTCCAGCTGGGAATAAACTGATCCAATAAACACAAATTAATGTTTTATAACATCCCATAAACATCCAAGTGTTACAATTTGTACTGATAAGTGTTACAATTTTGATACAACTGATTACAATTGATACAATTACAATCTTTGAATAATTGTTTCGTTATTTGCTCGATAAAATGTGGGGGTATTGTGAAAATATTCATCAATAATCAATAAATCACATCTTAAAAATAAATAATCCATAAACTGATTGTTTGGTCTGACCAGCACAAAAAAAACCATCAAAATCATTGATAACTGATTGATAAAAGTTCCCACACATCGTACCACTGGGCCCCCCTCAGCGGGGCCCCTTGTAGCTTAAACATGACATCTTATTATAAGCAACTTTGAGATGGTTTTCCTGTTACGCCGGTGTTGGCTCCGCCCCTACTTCCTGTCTCGCTCCTCTAGGCTGGTTTTCCTTCAGCCCAGGTGCATCATGGTCCTCAGTACGAACCCACACCCCCCTGGCGCCGCCCTCACCTGCAGGTCGGCGGAGATGTGCATCAGGTGCGCCGGGCGCTCGCCGCCGTGGTGCTGCTGTCCGGCGCTGCTCTCCTGCTCGTAGATGGCGTCGCGCTCCACCTGGGACAGGCTCAGGAAGCGGCGGATCATCGACAGGTTCTCCCACAGGGTCCGGTTCTCCGGGGAGGGGTCCTCCTTCCAGCGCAGGAGCTCACAAAGCCAGCCCTGGAGGAAGAGGAGGAGGAGGAAGATTTAGAAACCATTTTCATAATCAAATAGAAACAGATACGAGCGACATGAAACCACGCAGGCCTGGTTTGAAGCATTAAAGCGCCGAGAGAGAGAAAAAGATCCACTTCAATTCTTTTGAAATGAGTCAAGCCCTGAAAAGAGTTTTTGTTTTTAATCAGATAAAATCTAAATAAGAGTAAAAACGGAGCGCTGATTGTTTCCCATTAGCTTCTTTCTGCCACAGCTGGAAATGAAGACGAGAAGCGGGGTCGAGGTCAAGCGGCGCGGCGGGGAGGATCCACTTAAAGAGACAAGGAACACGCATTCAGCGTGTTGTGTGGCACCCTTGGGAGGAGGGGGGGGGGGTGAGACTCTCGTGTTTGAAACGCTCCAGCAGAGGGCCATGAAAGACAGAGCGCAGCTTCAGCCGCCGCCGCCGCTTCAGAACCGCGGCCGCGGCGGCGGCGAGGCCGACCTTGACGGCTGAAAGAATCCAACGAAACGGGAAAGTACGGCACAAAAGACGGCTCCGAACGCATCGTTTCGTGTGTGTGTGTGTGTGTGTGTGTGTGTGCAGAGATGCACGGAATCAAAAGTGTGGTGTAAATAAATCCAGACGTGTTATGAAAAAAACAACAACAAATAAATAACCCAAATTCTAATTAAAAATGATCAAAATGAGCGACGGGTGATTTTATTTTGCTTGTTTGCTGTTTTGTAATAAATATCTGTTAATAAATGCAGGTGATTTCACTTCATTTTAATTATAAACTCCCATATTCAATATTTGTTTATGTTTCTTTTTTTTTTTTTGGTGGATTTGTCACAAAATTCTGCATCAAAACGAGAGAAATTTTATGATGATAAATTTATAATGATATCAGGTTGACGTGAATGAAGCAGGAATGACGAGTCCACTAATAATCGTTCAAATCAGGCAAAAATACGAGCTAATATTTGTCTGATTTTTCTTCCTCTCTTATACATTTTTTTAAAAATTTTTTTGATTGTTGGTTTTTTTGGGGACATTTTAAAGAAAATTATCCATACCATAATTTTCAGACATTTGTTGATTTCCTTAAATAAATGTAATCAAATGATGAACAGAACGACAAATGAGTTGATTATCATCATTTACAGTTTTAAATCAGCTCAGCCACGTTTTTGATTTTACAAAAAAAAATAATTAAATTCAGTCAGAAGGAGAAAAAATATGAAAAAAATAGAAATAAAATAGTAGTTAACGTAATTTAAATGTGTGTTTGTTCAACCGAGAGAAGAAATAATGTGCAGGTGTGTGTGTGTGTGTGTGTGTGTGTGTGTGTGTGTGTGTGTGTGTGTGTGTGTGTGTGTGTGTGTGTGTGTGTGTGTGTGTGTGTGTGACAACTTAACACACTCTAGTTCTCTGGGGATGACTGAAGACGAGCGAGCTTTAGCGAACCAACGAGGAGGAAATGCAGCGTCAAACAGGAGCAGCGAGGTGTGTGTGTGTGTGTGTGTGTGTGTGTGTGTGTTACAGAGGGCTACTCGCTCAGCCGGGTCTGTCCTGGCAGACTGACAGAGTGGCGCTGTAATCTCCGGGCCAGTGTGCGGCAGCACCTTTCATTTCCACAGGATTACACCGCACTGCTGGTCCACACACTCACACACACACACACACACACACACACACACACACACACACACACACACACAGGCCAGAGCCACGCCGCCGCACTGCACGCAAGAGATAACTCAGCAGTTTGGTTGTCCCCCGTTCCAACACCTCCCATAAGCCACATCAAACCCAGGAGGGGTTTGGAAAGAGGGGGAGGACGAGCGAGGGAGACATGGTGGGGGGGGGGGTACAGGGGGCCATGAAGCCGGCGTGCCCACCTTGTTCCTTTGCCACGTTTATTGTTGCGTTTTTAATTTGCATGCAGAGGGATTTGGACGCGGCTCCGGTCGGGCGTCTGTGGCTTCAGCTGATTCGCTAGCGAGGGAGAACACACACACACACACACACACACACACACACACACACACACACACACCCGCCACACACCGACTCGTCAAAGCCAGGGAAAAACGGCACCCCAGCCCAGCGATGGAGTAATCCAACTCAAACACTCCCCAAACCAGCAGGATTAGACCCAAAGTAGCAGAGCCAATCAAACAAAGGCGCGGCGTGAACCCCGCCTCCACGCCAGGAAGTCCATCGGATGGAAGAAAGTCGAGTTTATTAGTTCACAAGTACAAATGTGGGGTTGTCTGCCCCCTTTTTTTCCTTTTTTTCCACCTCTCTTGTTGCGTTTCTACGGTTTCACAGCTGACATTTAACTTTTACGGGACGCTGGCGCTGAACAGGGAAGAAACCCGTTTCGGGGGGGGTGGAATGGAGGTGAAACTGGGGGGAAAGGGTT
This sequence comes from Antennarius striatus, assembly GCF_040054535.1. Lineage (NCBI taxonomy): Eukaryota > Metazoa > Chordata > Actinopteri > Lophiiformes > Antennariidae > Antennarius > Antennarius striatus. The sequence goes on along the minus strand of NC_090784.1, from coordinate 22,390,370 downwards.
AATCATCCAGCAGGACTCGGTGTTCCACATCATCATCCCGTCGCAAATCTGTTTTCCCTTTTATTGTTTGATGTAATTTGCGGCGCCTCTCCACCAGCACTAAACGCTCTTGATTGGATCACACAACTTTACTGCCCCCCCCCCTGCTAAAGTGTTCCAACACGGACCAGAAAACAAAAAAAATGTAGGGCCCTTCAGTCGGCCGCGCCGCGTGTGGTGCTGGAGATCATTAAGGGCTCTCCATAAATAAATAGAACAGGTAGTTCAGAGCGCCCCCCCCCCCCGCTCCCCCAGCTGCACAAACGCCAAAGAGGTTCAGTTTCACCTGAGGTGACGCCAAAATACAGCAATCCCTCGCTTATCCGCGCTTCAGCATCCACTGCTTCACTACATCGCTGATTTTTAGTGGGTAGTCATGTGATACCGTAAACGCGCACGCTATTGGTTGACAGCATCTGGAAGCACGCAAGACTCACGGAACGCAGCGCACGTCTTCCGTGTGTTAAAGAAACATTTCACTTTAAAACAAAAGTTCTTTAAAATTTAAATTTAAAAAAAAATGTTTAAATTACCGTAAATAATAAAATAAATAGTTCGGCGCTAAATTGTGGAATTTCGTTTTTGTTTTTTTTTTGCGGGTGGTTCCTGGAACGCATTAACCACGAGTAACGAGGGGTTAACGTATCAAGAATTAATCAATACTTTTTATCCATAATGAAGCTTTTTAAAATGTGCAATTATTTTATTTATTTATTTTTTTAATTTTTAGAAAAAATCATCAATTCAAGCTAAAACAATCAAATTAGATTGACTCCAAAATACATCAACCAATAAATAAATTGATCACAAATACATTTGACATCTGCATGAACAGAATTCATATTAGAAATGTGTTTCAGGGATAAACGCTGCGCTGCTTCCCTCCCGGCGCCGATCACCGTAGAAACCGAACGCGTCCAACGCGTCTTCGGTTTGAACCCACAGATGCTGCGAACGGGTTCGTCGTGGCGGCAAACCGCTGCCGGGATGGGATTATCTCGCCGCGTTTGGCACACACCTGCGGCAATATTGCACGATAATCCATCCGCCTCTGGGTCATCGTTGTTGGGTTATTAATTTGTCTCCGGCGGTTGTCTGACCCCAGTGCCCCCGGGGGTCTTGAGGTGTCAAATTAAACGGGAGGTAATAAAGTCGTCAACGAAGGCTATTGTTGATTCCTGGTTAAAAAAAAAAAAAAAAGCAAACGGTGGCGTTCGGGGGTAAAAATGTGTTGCCCCTGGCGACACAATGGTGGGATTGATGCGTGAGATCGGCCACAGCTGTGTGACGGCCAATCAGAGCACAGGAGCGCTCTGTGGGAGAACAGAACGGCGTTCACCGGCCGGACCGCCACCGCGCACGGCTCCAACATGGAGGAGCACACACATAAATCAACAGCTGGCTGCGCTGCGACAGACAGACAGGCAGACAGACAGGCAGACAGACAGACAGGCAGACAGACAGACAGCTCTGTCACACGGCCCAGCCAACACCTTCCCTCTAATCTCATTTGCTTGTTACCAGCCTGACCTCAGCCGCCGCAAAGAGGAGTCGAATCAGCCAACAGATGTCCATCAGTTCGCCATTTGAGCATCCCCCTCCCCACCCACTTCCCACCCCCCCCCCACCCCTCCTCGGATTACTGCGTGACCAAAAACAAAGCCTGGGTTTTCAAACCCAGAAACAAATCCAGGATATCGAGCATCGCCTCAATAAATAAGATAAATACCAAAAAAAAGACGTTTAAAAAACGATTGTTGCTGCTGCTTCGGTTGGAGCCAGACGAACCCCCCCCATGTCTGAAGGAAGGAGGGGAGTTAAAGTGGGGGGGTGGGGGGAGACAATGCCTTATTGTCTTTGCTCCTCCTTGGACCTGGCACAGGCCCAGCGCTGGCAGACGCCGCGATGCAGATAAATGCAGTCGATAACGTGTTCCTCCGAGCCAAACTGGGGGGGGGGGGGGGGGGCTGAAGGTGCACCTTCGAGGTAACGGGACGAGGTAACGGCGCCGGCCGACACGTTCCCGCCGGTCGCGACAATGAGCGATTATTGAATGCGAGATTCGGAGCCAGGTTGGAGAGAGGAAGAATGAGTCTTTACATGCAAACGGATCGACTCCGACTGACCGTCCAAATAGTCTTTGGCACGCCAAAAGGAGGGGGCGGGGCAACAGAAATGGAGGCAGTGACCTTATCTGAACTGGAGAGGCATTTAGACATCCTAGCATCCCTATTTCACTTCCTTAGCATCTAGTTAGCGTGAGCTAATAACCTCCAGAGGTGGATTTGGTGCAGTTTGTTTCATGGGATTACGGGTCAGGTGACCCAACCGGCTGCAAATAATCTATCTAGTGGTTTAATGGAAGGGCGAGCGTTAATCCACACGCATGTTCTGGTGGTCTCAAAGCAGACTCCAGCCATTGATTGAAATGGCGGTGACGGCGGATGAATAATCGCGGCCATGTGGAGTATTCATCAGGAAGCCGAAGTAATCACGACTCCGAGGGCAAAGACGACATGCTAGTGAGATTTTAACATCGTAATTCCACCAAAAAGGAGGAGATTACCTAACCTGGCATTCGTTATTCGTTTACCCAAAGTAATCGCGTTTGCCTTCTTTCATTCAGCGAAAGCGGGAGGAGCCTACGCCGGGGGAACGGCGGTGCTGGGACAACAAAGCGTTCGTTTATCTAAAGGAGATTACCCAACGTGGTTTCAGAAGCGCTCTGTACCTCAGCGAAGACCGTGTCCAAGCGTCCCAGAGACGTCAACGCAAACATAAATGTAGCTCGATTTAATCCCATCGAATGCGGGAGCGTGTAGCCGCGATCTGGCGGCGGCGAGATTGACACCCTGACCCCTAAACATCCAACTCATGACTGGACCTTAACAGGAAGTGCATTTCTTAAATCTGCTAATTCTGCTCATCGTACAGTAATCCCTCGCTTATTCACGCTTCAAGATGTTCGGCTTCACTATAAACACAGATTTTTAGTAGGTAGTCACTTGATATCGTACGCACACGCTATTGGCTGACACTTTTCTTGAATAGAAACTGTCTATCAGAGTGTGGGAAAAGGTAATATGGATAAAAGGTGGTTAGTAATTAATATCAGTATGAGGAGGGTTCATAAATGTTTAAATTACCCTAAATAATAAAATAGTTTTTTCACTATATCGCAGATTTTTTTTCCCCGCAAAAATTAAATTAAGATTTAATTTCTATAAAATGAAGCGGAGCCTCAGATCGGCCTGATTCGGACCAATGAGGACGCTGCTTCTATCTTAAGGACCGCCTTAAAGAACCAACTCTTCTCCATCACTCCTTTTTCTTTCCGCCATTAAGCGACGATGATGCGACTCTGATGTCTCGTCTGATTGGACGGCTTCCAGATCGGGAGTCAGCGACGGCCCCTTTTTTAGGAGAACGTTTGCCCGTCTGACTCACGCATGCCAGACAATTAACCCTCATCGCAGCCTCGGCCAAACAGTCACTGGCTGTTTTTGTGTTGTTGTTTTTTTTTTTTTTTTTGAAGAAGGGTCACGACCTTTCCAAATACAATAAGAGAGTTGACGACGACGACACAACGTGCATTGTGGAGGCGAAGGCATGACTACGCAGGAAACGTCCCGTCTCTGTGTCAGCACCTCCGAAACAATACCGACCAGTTCTGTGTGGCCGTTTTTTACGTCACGGCACGCTGAGCCAATAAAGCGTGCGAGTGGGGGGGGGGGTTTCGAGCAACCAAACAGAGGCAGATGGAGCATAAAGAATCGCCAAAGGAAAATGACCAGTCCATCTGAAATGGAGCACATTAAACATCTGTGTGGTTACGGCGGGTTTTTTCGCGCTCCAAAACGGCACGTTTTGTTCTTTTTCCAGCAAAGTTCTTCTTCACACACAGCTGCACATAAACATGATCGTATAACGCGACAACCCCCCCACCCTCACCCCTAATCCCGAAAGCTTGCATCGCTTGTCCGGGATGCAACGGCAGTAACGGGACGGAATGGGCAGCAAAGAGGTTTAATAATTCTGGGATCTTTTGTGTCGTAAAAATTAAACATTTGCAAGAAATACTTTTGCTTCATGAGAACATAAAAAATCCCCTTAAATATCCGTCAATATTCCGGTGACGCCGTGTTCTCTTTGTCCGCTAAAGCACTTCAGACGGTTATGAGCTCAAAATGGATGAAATTGGAGTCGGTGATGATGCTCCGGTGCACGTGCCTCTTTTTATCAAATATTAGGATTGTTGAAATTGCACCATAATCTAGTTTAAACTGGTGGTGGGCTGATATTTGGGAAGCGGCGAGGCACACTGAATGTTCAAACACTGTTCTCCCACCACAAATTTACCTCTTGTTTATAATCTTTTCTGTTCAATACCGGCGAGGCAGATGGAGGATGAATGCTCGGAAGAAAAAACGAACACGGCGAAGATGAACTGGAGGTAAACAACAACGGCGGCGAACGCAGACGGGCACCTACGTGGATTCTGATTCCGTCAATTATAAGAGCTTGATTGAGATTTAATTCAAAGCTTGGGTTTAATTGCTAATATCAAAGTATAATTGAGGCGATAAATCATGATTGATCTTATTGAATTAAGGATTGAAATAGCGGAGAGCCTGCAGATTGTCTATGTCAGCGAAATAAGTGTCCTTAATTGGCCAACAAGTTGCTTTGGATACCATTAAAACTGGAATTTTGATCCCTAAAAAAAAGTCTTCTGGAATGGAATTGTGCGTGCAGTCGAAGTCAAAAACTTATCTGTGTGGTAAAAATAGAATTATTTACCCAAAAACGATGACTTATAGGTCGCTCTTTGTGAAGCGGGTTTCAAAACCGGCGCCTGACTTTCGGTGGCGATTAAAATCCGGCCTTTTTTGGCGGCGAGGACAGACAGGAGGAAGCAAATATAGTATTTTCTGCACTATAAGGCACACTGGACCATAAGGTACACTGGACTATAACACGCACCCGATTACAAGGCGCACTGGACTATGAAGCACACCAGATTATAAAACGCACTGGATTACAAAATGCACTGGACTATAAGGCACACTGGACTGTAGGGTACACTGGACTATAAAGTGCACTGGATTATAAAGCGCACTGGATTATAAAATGCACCGGATTACAAGGTGCACTGGACTATAAAGCGCACTGGACTATAAAGCGCACTAAACTATAAGGCACACTGGACTATAAGGTGCACTTGACTATAAGGCACACTGGACTACAAGACGCACTGGATTATAAATTGCACTGGACTATAAGGTACATTGGACTGTAAAGTACAATGGACTACAAGACGCACTGGATTACAAGATTCACTGGACTATAAAGTGCACTGGACTATAAAGCGCACTGGACTATAAGGCGCACTGGATTATAAAGCGCACTGAATTATAAAGTGCCCTGGACTATAAAGCGCACTGGACTATAAGGTGCACTGGACTATAAGGCGCACCTTCAATGAATGGTCCTCTTACTGTAATGCTAGCAAAACCACGAGCACACAAACACCAGTGCTTGAATCGGATCTAATACCTCCTTGTGCAGTGCCCCCCCTACCCACTCCCATTCCCCTGCTCCATGTAGACACACACACTCCTGCACACACACACACACACACACACACACACACTCTCTCCCCCTCAGACTGCATCTGCCGGAGCCAGTGGCTGTAGTTAAATTGAAATATTTCCCGGCGTGTGTCAGAAGCATGCAGAATGATAATTATGACAGATCTGATTAGGGGGGCCGAGTCGGGCGGCTCCGGGCTGCAGGTGCGACCTTGTGCATTCCTGAGTGTGTAAATAAAATTAATTACAAGCGTAGGGGGCGCGCGGCGCGTGACATCAGCGCGCTCGGGGGGGGGGGAGCGGGGGGGACTCCCACGGGGGGCACCCTAATGGAATATTTTCCCCGAGTCTAATAATACAGTTGGTATTGACTTGAGGTAATTAGGGGGATCATTAAAGCGCTTTTCCCGGCGTATTTGCCTGCCTGATCAGATTAGCGGGAATGGGCCTCAGAACAAGCCCTGTGTGGTCTGTCAAGAGCAGCGGAGGCTAAGCTAGCAAGCGTTAGCAGGAAAAGTGGCGACTAACGTTATGCTATTCCAGTAGGCGTTGGCTAACAAGCTAGGGAAGAGTGTGAGGACTAGCGGCAATCCTCAACCGAGAGCTAACACCTGCACCGTGACAGGAAACCGTCCAATCAGAGGCGACGGCGAGGAGGCTGGGAGTCAGTCAGGATGGATTCCAGGGTGGGGGGGCGAGTGGGTTGTGCAATGGGGAGACAGATGGGGTGAGAGGTGGCGTGTGAGGCGTAAGTGAGAGAGATGGCGGCAGAGACACAAAGTGCTCTGGGCATGCTCAGAGAGACCCCCGGGAGTCAGAGGTGGAGGAGGAGGAGAGAAAACAGGCGAGTGGGAATTCCACTGTCCATTAAACAATAAGAGAAAGGCTCATTTCAGAGGGGGGGGGGGGACTTACCATTTGCAAGATAATTCATTCGCTAAATTAATTATTCAGACAGCTGGGTCTTCGGTTCAAGAAATTGTGTCTTTAATAATAGAGAGGATCTGGCCTCGTCTGTTTCCCATGGCAACCTAATAACCAAGCAGGCACGGGAGATAAATAAATAAATCAATTAATAAACAATCACAGGCCTTTGAGACCCCCGGGGGCTGTGATTGGCTCGCTTCGATCTACCTAATTTGAGGAGAGAGAGAGGTGTGAGGAAGGCAAAGCCATGAAGACGTCTGGGTTCCTGCTGCAGGGAGGAGGAAGTGAATGTGGACAGGTATTCCAAAACATCGAGGGGGGGGCGGGTGGCTCTTCATACAGAACGCGACCCCCCCCAAGAGCAGACAGACCTCTCAACACTCACAATCACCTCAAAGGTCAGCCATCTGCCCCTTGTTCAGCAGCCATCAGATGCCCGGCTAACGGATGTGGTGTTTCTGTGTTGTGGGGGGGTGGGGGTGGTATGACGATCGACTCCCCCCCAACTCTCCCCCCTCATCAAATATGTCAGACCTCCACCCAAACAGGAAGTAAACTAAACCTCCCACCCCCTCCTCTCTCCAGAACCCCCCCCCCAGTGCAGACACACACCCCTCCACTCCAGGGACTGCCGTGCCAGGCGGGTACAGAGTGACAGATGGCACACAGCAACCCCCCCTCCACCTCCCCCCTTGCACTCCCCTTTCCCCCCTACTGCACCAGCACCCCCACCCCCCAGTGGCGCAGCGGCGGACCAGATCAGTGCCATTCTGTCTCATTAGAGCCTGGCTAATTAGCGTAGCCTCTTCCAGGGGAGAATGAGCGAGGGAGGGGCGGAAGGAGAAAGAGAAAACCTGGGTGGGGGGGGCAGAGTTGGCGGCGGTGGCCGGGTTCTGCCCCCCCCCCCCCCCCCCCCCGTCGGTCGTCGAGGAGTCGGAGGGCTTTGAGTCCCGCGGCGAGCGAGGCTCCCAGGGTGCTTGTTTCACGACAGCGGGGGCTCTGATCCCACCCCCACCCCCACCCGGCACCATTCCTCTCAGGAAGTGTCGCCGATGTTTTGACATAAAAGTCTTGTCAAAGGACAAGCCCCGCCCGCTTTGCCCCGCCCTCGGCTAACAGGAGTCAGGTCCTGGATCGTGATCAACGAAGCCGGGTTAATAAAATACCGGTTTAAATTAGTCTGGATTGTTGGATTATTCTGTAAAAACCGGTTCTGGACGCGACGGCCAGTGACTGTTAAAAACTGATTGAAATGCAGAATTAAATATGAGAGGGGGGGGGCAGTTAAAGGGTGGCTGAGGCCTGCTGTGGTTACGAGCCCTATGAGAGGACAGGGTGGCTGCGTTCCAAGAACCCCACCCCCACCCCCACCCTGAACACACATACACAAAAGACGCATTTAAATGTGTGGCACATAAACCCGGAGACTCACTCATATTGAGTCCCCCCCCCCCGTCTCAGGCGATACCGATGGATCCAGAAAGCCCGAGAGCTGAACGGGACGGTGCCAGTCCCAGTGATGAGGCCTCTTCCTGCACCCCCTCCCCCACTTCATGATTACTTCCCTGGCCCCCATGTGGGCATCCTGCCAGTCCAGTCCAGCCCATCCTCCCCCCTCACCAGCAGCTCCATCATCAGCACCGCCAGCCGCCTCCTGCAGCCCAGCCTCGCTTCCAAATGACATCAGCGGGCGAGACAAACGACATCCCAGCCTATCAGGTAGCAGGAAGTCACCTGTCAAACCGTTGCTAGCGGTTACTGATCGATACAGTAATCCGTCGCTTGTTCGCGATTCAAGATGAACGGCTTCACTACATCGCGGATTTTTAGTAGTCAGGTGATACCGTAGGCGCATGCTATTGGCTGACAGCATCCGAAACACAAGAGTCCTTTAAACAGTGTGAGAATAGGTAATACAGAGAGAAGGTGGTTTAATATCATTATGGGGTTTATAAACATTTAAATAAAGGTTTAGATTCCCATAAATAATATAAATAGTTTGTCGCGGAATTTTGTTTTTTGTGGGTGGTTCATGGAACGCATCAACCGCGAGTAACAAGGGATTACTGCATACCGAAGTCCACCAAGACTTCATGGACTTGAAGGGACCAATCCGACTTACGACCAATCGACTAATCGATAGATTTTTGCAGCGCCAGTCCCGCCGACGAATCAAAACTTATTACGACACCAAGACGGGAACGTCGCTTTCACTCTTGGACGAAATACGCGAAACTATAATCTGGTCAGGCCGTCGAGAAACGGGACGACAGTAAACGATGACTTCCTGGTTCTACGAACACGTCACTTCCCCTACGGGATTAAAGAGTGTATAGAGATGTTTACCATCCCTTGGGTTTCGTCTCGTACTTTGTGCTGTACTGTCTGATGTACTGTCTGATGTACTGTGTGTGTTGTACTGCCTGTGTTGTACTGCCTGTTGTACTGCCTGTTTACCGTGGGTCAGAGACGACGGTAATTTCATCTGTGCTGCATGTCGTGCATGTATGGTACACTTGACAATAAAGCTGACTTTGACTTGACTTTGACTTAACAGAAAACTGGGGTATCTGTTCCTAGATTCCTGATGGTGGAGGGGGCCTGTCCCGGCCCCTTCCGATCTACCCCTACCTGGCCCGGCCCGTCCCATCCCGGCCCGGTGCTGCCGGTAGCTGCGTCAGTGCCGGCTGGGTAGTAAGCGGGGAGACCAGCTGCCCGGGGAGCGCCCATTACGAGATGGAGCCAGAGATAAGTGCTCTCCCAGGCCCCCTTTCACAGGCATAATTAGCACACTTCTTATCTGCTGCTCAATTCTGATTCACACCCGCCTGCCTTGAATGGAAACGTGAAAGGGGAGGCAGAAAACAGTGGTGGTGGTGGTGGGGGGGCGAGCGAGGTAGAGGGGGCTAAAAAAACCAAAAGACGGGAGGCGAGGTTGGAGGAGGCAGGGCGAGAGCCCGTTTCCCAGGCAAAACCTTCATCTGAGAGGAGCGACGCGAGCTAACGCCGCCAACGCCGCCAACGCCCCCCCCTTTTCTTTTCCTCCATCTTTCCAAGGAGTCTTTGAACTCCTTAACAAAAACAGTGGTTTGTGCATCAAACTGCAATTTGGTAAAACAAAGCTATCTGGGGGTATAATCATCCTAATCAGCAAGAAAAAATAAAGCCTTTGCAGATATTTCTAGATTATTACGCCCTTGGTGATCTATTTCTCCCCCCGTCTTCTTCTTCGTGAAGCACAATTATGAAAATCTTCCCGACTCTGTCTCCGACAGACACGTGAAAACCTCTAATAATCACTCTTCAGCGCTGCTTTTTTTTCCTTAAAATTACTTTTAATAAAGAGCGGTGCCATGTTTCCAACACAGGAGCTTGTGTTGTCTGGACGCCGCGGCCCCATCCTCATCCCGAGCGGAGCTAATATAAACACGTTTGTTTGGTGTTGAAACACCGTTGACAGCTCAACCCCCCCAACCCACAATAAAGTAAAGACATGTCATTGACGCGGCGACGAACCCGGACGGGCTTCGGCGAGACTCTCCCCCCATCCGCTTCCTTATTTGGTTTTACCTGGCTCTTGGAGGCGGCCACCTTGGCGAAGAGCGCCTGGGACACCTTGGCCCTCTTCATCTCCTGCTGGATCTCGTCGTAGATGGTGGAGCTGATGTTGAGGATGGAGTTCTCCGTCTTGCCGTTCCACTCGCAGGGCAGCGGCGACGGCTTCACCTGGAAGGAGAAGGAACCGAGAAGAGACGTGAGACCGGAACCCGTTTGGTCTTGAATATGGTTGTACAGGCAAACCTCGGTTTCCGACCACAATTCGTTCGAATAGCGATTAGTTCGAATTCCAAATACATTTTTCCCATTACAAATAATGTAAATGGTCTTAATCCGTTCCAAGACGCGAGAAAACTACCTTCTTTCAACATAACATGTTATTTCATAATGAGAAAAAAGGCGTTTGCTTCGTGTTCGGCTTCCAAATTTTGTTCGACTTCTATGACAAAAAAAAATTCTGAATTTTTTTGGTAGAATTTCTGATTTTTTTTGTTCGATGTCTAAAGCGTTCCAAAACCAAGGTTTGCTTGTATATTGGGTGGAGTTATTTGCTCACCGGGGAAATGCCCACGGGGATTCTGGGATTCCAGTCCTCTGGCCTCACACTGTTACAGTCTTCTCTTCGGGGCTGCAGTCGGGAACACAAGGACACTTATTCAGTATCACATGAGCAAAAATAAAGGTAATCTGGCTGAAAACACACACACACACAGGAATGTAGATGACACCCACTCAGCGACAACTTGGAGGCGTTGGTAGTAAATGGACTAAATGTTCTTACGTGGAGCTGATTAAAAGAACGAATGTGAGTCGAGCGAAATCAACTCATCTTCTTTCAGCAGCTTGTTGCGTCTTGACAAAAATCCTTTGACGAGGTAACAAGTATCCTAATAAAAGCGTTACCCAAGAACCATTAGCGCTTGAATCGTGGCATCGGAGCCCCTCCTGAAAGGCTGGGGTGGGTGGGTGGGTAGGGGGGAGGGGGTGTTCAAACAAACCATGAAAGCACCGACGGCTAACTCGTGATGTAGCGTGTGATCGGGAAGAATATGTCGTGAAGAGCTGGTCTAGACGTCTAATAAGAGCTCTTTTAAGTGCTAAAAAAAAAACTCATAAAAAGCTCATTTCTGGGTCTTTCATCTGGTTTTTTTTCCCGTCAGCCTGAGTGGTGGGTTGCCATGTCAGGCTAATTGTTAAGGCTAGGACGTGCGCTAACTGGCTCTGTGGGGTGTGTGGGGGGGTTGAGCTGAGCCGTCCTCACACGTGAGAGGAACATACCTCTGCATCTGTTTTTACGAGGCCAATAAAAAGCATCCCCCCCCCCGTCTCGGTGCTGGATTGCGACGCTGATTTATGTGCTCGAATTGCCGCCGCCGCCGCATAGAAGGAGCTGGCAGGTGGCCAGGTGTGCGGGAACGCCAACAAGGTGTGCGCGAGAGAATTACCCCCGCCGTCGGATGGACGTGATGGATGTCAGCGGGTTGACCTGACGCCTCCAACGACTTCAGACGGGCCAGAATTCAGAAGTTCTGCTACTGTTGTCTCCGATTCACCTGAAGTGATGATTGTAAATCTATAAACCCCACGTTTGACGCCCTACACCCCCCCCCCGTACCGGGTCACCCAGAAAGAATCCAGAATGTCCATTATTTCTGTTTTCCTTCTGATCTGGTTCTGATGTTTTCTTTTAAAACGAGTGGATTCTCTCCTCCACATCTGTCTAGGGGTCACTCGACGCTTGTGGAGAGTTTTCATGCTGTTTTGTTTTACTGCCTGTTGTACTGCCTGTTGTACTGCCTGTTGTACTGCCTGTTGTACTGCCTGTTGTACTGCCTGTTGTACTGCCTGTGCTGTTCTGTAAACCTAAAACTGTTCTGACCGAGTCGAGACGACAAGCGGAGCGTGGACTAGACCCCAGTAGTACCTGCACGGGCCGGCTGGGCGGGGTGCTGATGAGCGGCGGCGCCCCCATCGCCGAGGCCGCCGTCAGGCTGCGCTCCCGTTCGTCCTGATAGATGCGATCCCGCTCCGCCTCCGGAAGCTGCAGGAAGTTCTGCATGGCGCGCAGGTTGACCAGCAGCGACTGGGACGCCGTTTTGGGGTCCTCCTCCTTGCGTAGGATCTCAGACAGCAAACCCTGAGGTGGGGGGAAGACGGGGTGGGGCGGGGGGGGATGTGAGGAAGAGGAGACAGGAAGACCGTTTCAGAAACGACTTTGGCGAATGTTTCGGAGCGACCTTTCGCTTCCGTTGCAGATCTTTGCCGTCATTTCTTCTCTTTCTCGTCTGAAACGTGAGCGTCTCGTACGGCAGGCAATCAGCGCGTCCTGTTTACGCCTCAATAGCGCAAAAACCCCGTCATTACCAGACGGCGACGGCTCCATTATCAGAGACGCGTGATTGGGCCTTTTCATCGGCTCCTGGCCACACGCTGAGCCAACCACAGCGCCACGGCTCTCCCCATCAATAGGTGTGATTTGGTAATAAAACAAGGTGATGTGGGGAGGGTGGGGGGGCCGGGGGGGGGGGTGGGCTCAAATGAGTGGAGCTGGAAATATGTGCTGGGTGCCATTAATCTGACTATTAAAATCTATACGAGGAGGTATGTCTGCGGACGAGTCTGAGCAGGACGAGTCTCTCCTCGCCGGCTCTGACTCAGAGCGACATTTTAACGGCGAAGGGGGGAGGGGGGGGACTGGGAATGTCAGGGTGTCTCCTCTATGTTTGTTCCATGTGGGTGTTTTTTTTTTATGTGT
>NC_090784.1:22327500-22375000 GCF_040054535.1 Antennarius striatus | reverse complement strand
GTTTTCAGGGTGGATTTTTGAAACTTTGACATCAAGAACTGAGAAACTAAACCTGATTCCACATTTATATCTACGTTTGAATATATATATCAAAGTGGAATCATTTAATGACATACGGGAGGCGGTGTTTTCTTCTTCTTTTCTTTTTTTTTTTTTTGCAGAATCTCTGGCTTTGGGAATCTTTAAGTCGATAATAGTTGCTGTGGAATATTTTAAGGCCATTTTAAACGACGCGCTCAGAGGATGAAAACAGTGATTTAACGTTTAAAGTGCTACCCACAGCGCAGGGGCCAGGTTCACGCCTCTCTCTTCAAGGAATCCGAGGATGCCGAGGGTTTTTGTGGGGGCAGCGTTTCAGAATTCGTACATGAACACCTCAGAATCCCCACCCCCCCCACCCCGGTCCCCCCACCAGCCCACAGAACGGCATCATAAATGGCTGTTATGGGGAAATGGGTGGGTGGTTTCTGTATATGTGTGTGTAGGGGTGGGGGGGGGGCTGAAAAGCAGAATTTTTCTGCAGATGAAAGATTAAGTGCATGGATGTTTTCCAAAAATACCCACAATGCCCCTGTGCTTGAGCCGCATGATTCTTAACTGTCAGCAAACGCAAAAAAAAATTAAACAAAAAAACAAAAAAAAACCACACGGCCAAGACGGGTGAAAACAAAACGATGTGGGGGAAAAACACACACACACACACACACACACACACACACACACAAAATCTTGGTAATAATCACATCTCTACCCATAATCCCTGGCATTCCCTGGCTCTGATGGTATGGGGCGTCTATTCACTCGTATGTGAACGTACATGTGTGTGTGTGTGTGTGTGTGTGAGCATATGCTTGACATGCACACGCACACACTGCTGGGGGGCATGCTCATGACACAAACAAACACACACACACACACACACACACACACACACACACGGAGGCATTTCCATGCAAATTGAAAAGAGAAGGGGTGACAGAGGAGCGGAGGGCCCTGGGAGAAAAAAGAGCTGCCACAGAAGTCCTCGTGTGGAATCCTGCCACAAAAGAGCCCCGGATTAAACACACAATGGGAATGGGATGTGGGCTGAGGGGGGGTGGGTAGGTGGGGGGGTGTACGTTTGAATGAGAGAGAGACGAATTGACCCGGCTCTCTCTCTCTCTTTCCTCCTGCGCCGGTGTTGCCTTTCCCCGGAGGCCCTGAACTCAGCGCGGCCCGCCAGTCCCCGGCCCGGGTGCGCCCCCCCCCCCCAACTCCACGCTGCTCGCAATGGGCGAACGCCGAGTCACATGTGACGGCGCTGCCAAGAACAGGAGTGAGCGAACGGCGCTCCAAACTGTGAGAATATTGATGCTGGGGGGCGTCGTGGTTGTGTGTGTGTGTGTGTGTGTGTGTGTGTGTGTGTGTGTGTGTGTGTGTGTCAGAGGTGAGTGTGTGAAGGTGAGAGCATCACACGTATGTCAGCGTTTCAGGAGGAGGCATCGGCGACCCCCCCCCCCCAAGGCGTGTCTTGGTCAAGGTGCGACCTGTGGGACGTCTCCAGACCCAGAAAACGAGTCTGGTTGCTTCTGATTGGATGACAGATGCACAACTTTAACGCATCCTAGTATGAACGGGGGGGGGGGGTCACGTAAAGCAAGGGGTCACTTCCTGTTTAGTAGAACCGTTTGGGTTCGGATCCGGTTTCCCACCCATGTGACGTCTGTCAAACTCACCGGGGGCCACATCAGCATCACGGCTGTCCTCAAAGGGCCGGATGTAACTAACTAATGTAACTAATGTAACTAAATGTAACTAAATGTAATGTAACTAAATGTAATGTAACTAAATGATTTGTAACTAAATGTAACTACTCCTTAATTTTAAATAACTTATTACTCATTCAAGTTCCAAACATTACAGTTACAAAAAAAAATGTTTGTTTCTCTGTTCTAACATAAATCCCTTTAATCTGTCAGATTATTAAACCCACATAATCCATCAATCAAGGATCAAACTATCAATGAATAAAGAAAAAATAACATCAAACACAAGTTATTACGTTAACTTTGTTCAAAATTAGTTAAAAAGGGTTCAATTACTGCATTGTGGGAAATGTAGTTTTGCTCAAAGCACACTTTTGACCTTTTTTTTTTCACACTTTGACCTATTTATGCTCTCGGGGGCCACATGAAATGATGTGGAGGGCCGCATTTGGCCCCCGGTCCTTGAGTTTGACGCATTAGTTCTAGCAGCCCAGGGTAGTCGTTCTGGAGGACGGAGACGTTCACGATCGGGTTCAGAGGTGGAGGGTGAGGATATTCAGCTGCTGGTTCCGTTGTGTGTGTGTGTGTGTGTGTGTGTGTGTGTGTGTGTGTGTGTGTGTGTGTGTGTGTGTGTGTGTGTGTGTGTGTGTGTGTGTGTTTGCCCACGATGCGACATACCTAGAGCGTTGGCACGTGGGCTCTCACGGAGGACACACGTCCCCAGGTAGCCCTCCAGCTGGGAGGGTTGGCGCATGCCTATGGGCGGGGCACAGGTACGAACATACACACACACACACACACACACACACACACATACACACACAGAAACACAAGGTTAAGGCTTCCTACTCCACTCCTCGCCCTCCCCGGCGAGGCGTTTAAAACAGCAGCGTCCTCCTGGCAGCTGCCGCCGCCTCATTGTTGAGGAAAATAAAAACCAGATAGGAAACAATTATGACAGAAAACGTGTAGGAGTGCAGCAGGTCTGAAGTAAATAATGTTCCCGGCGTATGTCGGCACTTTAACACAAGAGGAAGTAGAAGAGAGAGAGAGGAAAAAAAAAAAAAGAAAGCAGATAAGATACGATCACAACACAATATTTGCATGGAGGCTGTGAAAACATTTTGATATAATATCTCATCTATCATCGCCCGACGCCGCAGCGCTAAGAAAACCAAAAAAAAAAAAAAAGAGAGAGATTGTTCAACAGATTGTTAAAGCTAATATCTCCGTGTTTCACGAGCGCCGCTCCGCTTAATCAACACGCATAAAAAAAAAAAACACGCTGGCATTCCATTTGCGGCGAGGGGCCAATCACATAACCTCATTTCCTGCTGGGTCAAAGGGGATTTTTACAGATAATATAAAGCATGCGTTGTTGGGACGATTGATAAGGAAATCTAATTGAATTTCAGGGGCGATGGTAGCGGGGGTGGGGGCGGGTCATCGTTTTGTTGATGGCGTTACAAACAAAGGAATCAAACAGCACCGGCGTTGGTTAAACTAATCAGGGATAAATCAATCTTAAATTATTAGACGACGGGATAAAAATGTATTTCTGTTTTCACGCAACTGGAATAAGACAAAGAGAGGAAGACGACATATTGAAACCGTGGCTCGCATGCATGCATGCGTGTGTGTGTGTGTGTGTGTGTGTGTGTGTGTGTGTGTGTGTGAGACAAAAGTGTGAGCGTCATACTTTGCGCCCCTCCATTTTGCTTACCCATCATATCTTTTGTCTTCTTGAAATGTTTATACCAGCGCCCAAATTCCTGACACTTTGCCGCCGACACATTTGCATAGTAAGTGCTGTTCACAATGGAGGAAATCATACTCTGAAAGAGAGAGATTGATTGAGAGGGAGGGAGAACAAGGGGAGAGAGAGACTTTAGAATCTCGTTGTGGAAAATGCGGACATAATGCTAAAGCTGGTGGAACATGCAGTAACGCTGTAGCTTTGTCAAAACAAATAAAAGATAGGGGGGATATGGTAAAACCCAGCGGTTAACAACGAAAAAATTAATAAAAAAAAAAGAAAGAGAGAGAGAGAGAGGGGGCCAAATAAAAAAAGACATGCATTTTTTATTTTATTTATTTATTTATTTCTGGATTTTCTCTGCTGAAGATAAAACAAATCAAATCAAAGAAGCTTTATTGGTCCTTTTTTTTTTATTTATCAAATGCCGTTGAGTTTGAACTTTTTTCTTTTTTTTTAAAACCCAAACGCGTTCGCGGCGAGAACGACGCGTTCCTTTAAAACGGAACGTCGTCAGCATCTGGAGAGCCGGACGACGTCCAGATGAACCTCTTTTTTATTTCCTAAGCTCTTTATCTACACAACCTGTTAACGGCGACGACTTCAAGTAGACGACGTGGTGGTGGTGGTGGGGGGGGGCTCCATGCCCTCGTCTCAACCGGCATTTCCTTCTCCTTTGATAAACAAAAGAGGCGATGTTCTGGCTTCCCCCTTCTCGATTCATTAAAGCGAACGTCTCGACACCTTGCCGGCCTCGGGGCGAATTGCGAGGTTGGTGCAGCAGGGATTGTTTTTGATTGTTATAAATATTCAAAAGAACCCAACCATCTGTTTTCAAATTACAGGTATGCCATCTTTATCATTTCCTGTCTAATATATGCTGCTCGCGAGGAACGGCGGGCGAACCTTCTGGCGCTAGCAGCGCGGCGGCGTGAACGGCGGCGTTTCAAAACGGGAAAGGGGGAGGCGACGGCTGATGCGTCGTCAGAGACGTCGATCTATCCCCGAACTCCTGACCTCTTGGTTTCCAAAAGGCGCCGGAAAGAAGAAAAAAAAAACACGCAGGAAGTGGTTAAACTGGAGCAGGAAGTGATCTGGGAACTCCAGTTCGAGTTTATCGGATATTTACTCGCCACGCTTCCGCAAAGTTTTGCGCGGATTCCGATACATTTTTGAGTAATCACGCTTTCTGGATGAATACGGTATTTTCTGCACTATAATCAATGAATGGCCTATTCTAAAACCCGTTTTCATATGTACACGCACTGGACTATAAAATGTACCGGATTATAAAATGCACTGGACTATAAAACTCACTGGATTATAAAGCGCACTGGATTATGAAGCTAAATCTGAATGACCTATTTCACACTGTTTTCATATACAAGGCGCACTGTCGGTTTTTGAGAAAACTGAAGGCTATTAGGTGCGCCTTATAGTGCGGAAAATACTGTAAATCTCGACAGGCTCCGCCCATTCTTCCAGGTAAGGTCAGATCTCCTCCTCTTCGTCGACGGCTTCTTTTTCCAAACTCAAACCCGAGCGAGGCGAGGCGCGAGGCGCGAGTCACGTTGCACACTGCAGATGGGCGCGAGTCGATGCCAAGCGCTCCTCAGCGTATCGTGTCACCGCGATTTAAAAAACACACGGGTGAAGAGGTCAGCGTTTGGACGTGCATGGTGTAACAAAGCCGCCTTTTACAGCCGCCGAACAGCCGCCGCTCTATGAAAACCGCTGATCGGGTTCAGATAAGGCGAAAGCGAGGCTAGAATTACCCTTTTGATGCGTCAAATGTTCTTTCTTTTTTTTTACGGTCACGCGTTTTTAGGAATAATAAATCCGAGTCCGCCGTATCGGGAGGATGGTTCCTGTTTGTGCTGGGGATGGATGATGCGGCGACGAACCGTACATCCCGGGTTCGACCGGCTTCCAGGAGCCTCCTCCCCCCGAGCCAGAGATCCATCGGAAAAGCGCAAAAGTAAAAGGAGGAGGGTTCTCCTCTATAATGAACTCCTCTCCTCCAGCGTGACATGTTTTATTTACAGTATATCTGGGCTAAGGTGGCTCCAGGCAACAAACAAGAGGCCTGCAGAAGACGCTGTGCCTCCCTCCCTCTCTCTCTCATCTCTCCATCTACCTCGCTCGCCCCCCCCCTCGCTCGCCGCCATCTTTGACACAGATGTTCTAATAAACGCTCCTCATTAATCAGCCCTCTCCCTCAATACATCACTCCACCTCTCACAGGGGGCCCAGCGTGTGTGTGTGTGTGTGTGTGTGTGTGTGTGTGTGTGTGTGTGTGTGTGTGTGTGTGTGTGTGTGTGTGTGTGTGTGTGTGTGTGTGTGTGTGTGTGTGTGTGAAGGAAACACACACACACCTACCTATTCTCTCTCTCCAGACCCCTCTGTAACACACACACACACGCACACACACACACACACACACACACACACACACGTGCAGTAAGTGAAATCAAGCAGATAACCAGAGCCTCTGCTGCCACTGCGGTGCCAGCGGGGGGGCTGTGCTAGGGCTTGTCAACAGGTAGAATGACTATGTGTGTGTGTGTGTGTGTGTGTATTTGCATGTGATGGTGTGTGTGCATGAACATGTGTGTGTGTGTGTGTGTGTGTGTGTGTGTGGACCCTTTAAGTGACAGCCATCTGCCGCACAGAGAGCTTATCAGCAAGACCAGGAAGTGGCACCGGGCGACTATCGGTCCCCAACATCTACTCCAGTCCCCGTCACTTGAGACAGGAAGTGTGTGTGTGTGTGTGTGTGTGTGTGTGTGTGTGTGTGTGTGTGTGTGTGTAGCATTCAGGTACTGCAGGAACCCAGCTGTCACCGTTAAAGAACGCTGCACACACACACACACACACACTGGTAAACGCTAACACACAGAATGCACAAACCCCTGCAGATAAACACACACAATGCACCCAGGCAAGCCGGCATACATGCACATAAATAATCATGCACACACACACACACACACACACACACACACACACACACACACACACACACACACACGTATTCCAACTCAGCCTGATGTCTTGAATCAGCCGGGGGAAAGCACTTCCCATTTGAAACACTCCTGCTTCTCTTTCGCCAAGATCTAACATAGCTCAATTATGGCACAGGCCCGCCTCCAATGGGGTGACCCCCCCCCAAACCCCCTCCTCTTCAATCACACACACACACACACACACACACACACACACACACACACACACACACACACACACACTGGCATCTATGGCAGCCGATCTGGTTAAGACCTGCAAAGATGGCATTTTGATGACTATTTGCTGCTATGCAACGCAGCAGCTGGTGCATCATGGGCCGCCCAGCGCGAGCGAGCAGGGGGCGGGCAAGAAGAGGTGGTGGCACCGGGAGAGAGAGAAGGGCGGGGGGGGTGATGATCTCGTTTGTTGCTATAGTTGCAGAGGGGGTTGGGGGGTGCTAAACCAGACAGTAAACTGGGGGGAGGAAAAAAAACAAGCAGGAGGGTGTGGAAAGTCGCGATTTGGTCGGACGGTTCAGGTGAAGCTTTATTTAGACGTCGCGATGAAGCCGGGGGGGGTTTGGGTGGTTGGGTGGGGGGGGGGGGGGCGAGGACCCTGGTGCCGTTTGTAGGCCAGGCACACAAAGGACGACTCCCCGCCTCGAAAGAATGAAACAAAATGTTTGACAAGGCTTCGGACAAAAGAGGCATTTCACAAAATAACCCCCCCACCCCTCCCTGTTCCACCCCCCCCACCACCACCACCTCCTCTCTCTTCATAGCTCTGTTCAGAGGTGAGCCAATTCTCTTTCTCTCGCTCGCTGCAATTCTGTTAATCTCTCTTTTTTCGGTTCGGGATTACGCAGCAGAATATCGAGGAAACACTAATCCTAAAAAGGTGCCAGCCCCCCCCCGAACAAAAAAAACTACCGCCACGCCCCTTTCCCCGCCCCCCCCCTCTTGTTTCACTTGTTCACTCGGAAACCAGAGCGTGGGTCGAACGCTTCCGACGCGACAGGAAGTCCACGAGCTGAGGGCGGCGGTGGTGGCGACGGCCTACAAACGTGACTATTTTTTATTTTTATTTTATACACTGATTATAATCTCCACAGGGACATTAGTGGCACTCTAGTTGGTTCAAATCATGCATGTATATGTGTGTGTGTACAGGCCCTGAACACACACGCACACACACACAGGGGGCCTGTATGAATGCAGAGGAGGTAGAGTGGCGGGCAGCTCCTTTGTGGTGCGCCCTCCTGCGTTTCCACGGAAACAAAAAAACAACAACAACATTTGCCTAAAACTACAAAATGTCACAACTGTCAATCTGGGTTTTGTAGATTTATACAGTTTGATGAAGCTGCTACGTTTTAGTTAGCGACTAAATTCTGTACGAGGAATAACAGGAGAATGATGGAACGGCTCTCTTTTGGGGTGGGGGGGGGGTGCGTTCAAGCAAAAGAAACGTTAAAACCGTTTAAAAATAAACAACATTTAAATTACAAACGAGAAAGATTCCGTTTCAGGTCATTCATCTGCTGCAAAACGCTGAAACAGTCTTCAGCTCGATTCAAGTGTGTGTGCGTGTGTGTGTGTGTGTGTGTGTGTGTGTGTGTGTGTGTGTGTGTGTGTGTGTGTGTGTGTGTGTGTGTGTGAGCTTCTCTTCTGAGCTGTCTTCACATATGGACCGTAAACAGGGTGATTACCCGACCGGGCCGGGCTGCGCCTGAACGCCACCCAGGGACTCTTTACATCATCAGAGCACTGCTCATGCTTGGCTAAACACACACACACACACACACACACACACACACACACACACACACACACACACACACAAGCGTGGGGGTCTCCAGGTGACCATACGGTGGCCTAGAAGGGGGGATCTGGCTACACGCTGGAAGCACACGCTTGGATCTAAACGCAAACACACACAAACAACAGCTCCACACACTCCTCGTTTGTTTGTTTTTTTGTTTGTTTGTTTGTTTCACAAACACGCCCCGGGCGACGACACACAACGTGCACACACACACATCGTTGGACGCCATTGGAGATGCACTGCCGCGTTCACTCCATTGGCTCCAGAGCCGATCCATACCAACCAATCAACAACAACAACAACAACAACAACACGCCGGACGTAAACAAACAAACATCACGACGCGGTGATAACAACTCCGACACCGACCGGG
Organism: Antennarius striatus; assembly: GCF_040054535.1. Classification (NCBI taxonomy): domain Eukaryota; kingdom Metazoa; phylum Chordata; class Actinopteri; order Lophiiformes; family Antennariidae; genus Antennarius; species Antennarius striatus. The sequence goes on along the minus strand of NC_090784.1, from coordinate 22,366,296 downwards.
GTGTTTTTTTGATCAAACTCAGGGCATTTGATAAGCAAAGGATAAAGACGGAGGTGATGGAGAGTGGAGTGGGGGGGTTTGTTTGGCTGTGCGGAGTGGTAGCGGGGGGGTGTGGTGGGGGGGTGGGGCGTTAATCTGTTTCGGGTGGTTTTAAACAAGCAGACTGGGCTTCAGCACCTGTGATAAGGGACATTCTTTAGCCAGAGAGCTCTGATTCATGTCTTTGAGTAACTCCTTGAGGGCGTTTCTTACTGTAGAGTGGCTCCATTGCTCAGGCGGCAGGTCCTCCAGCTTAGGACAACTGTGGAGACAGAGAGAGGAGACATATGGGGGGAGGGGTGTCGGGGGGGGGGGGGCAGGGAGCATGAGATTGGTGGGGGAGGTTAGGGGATGGAGGGGGGAAAAAGAGACGAGCGTCAGAAACTATTCATGTAAATCCAGCGGCCGTCATGAAGAGATAAAATACACAAACATAAATTCAACGTTACAGCATTTTCTGCACTATAAATCGCACTGGATTATAACACGCACTGGACTATAAAGCGTAATGGATTATAAAGCGCACTGGATTATAAACGCACTGGAATATAAGGTGCACTGGACTATAAAGCGCACTGGATTATAAAACACACTGGATTTAAAGCGTAATGGATTATAAAGCGCACTGGATCATAAGGCGCACTGGACTATCAGGGGCACTGGATTATAAGGCGCACTGGACTATAAGGCACACTGGACTATAAAGCACACTGAATTATAAAGCCCACCCGACTATATAGCACACTGGATTATAAACTGCACTGGATTATAAAGCGCACTGGATTATGAGGTGCACTGGACTATAAAGCACACTGGATTATGAGGTGCACTGGACTATAAAGCACACTGCATTATGAGGTCCACTGGACTATAAAGCACACTGGATTATAAAGTGCACTAGACTATAAGGCGCACTGGATTATAAAACGCACTGTCGGCTTTTGAGAAAATGAATGCCTTTTAGGTCGCCTTATAGTGCGATAAATACTGTATTACATGCGATTATTTCCTGATTCACCGAACAAATGGGAATACAGTAATCCCTCGTTATTCGCGGTTAATGCGTTCCAGAACCACCCAAAAAAAAAGGGAAATTCCACGATATAGCGACAAACTATTTTATTATTTACGGTAATTTAAACATTTACGAACACCCCCCATATTGATATTAAACCACCTTATTTCTATATTACCTTTCCCCACACTCTGATAGACTGTTTGCTGCGTTCCGCGAGTCTCGGAACGCAGTGCACTTCTGGATGCTGCCAGCCAATAGAATGTGGGTACGGTATCACGTGACTACCGACTAAAAATGTGCGATGTGGTGAAGTCGTTCATCTTGAAGCGCGAATTTGCATGGGATTACTGTACTATCAATCTTTAAATCCAAGTAGGGGCCATCAAAAGACGTGTGATGCCCAGGATTATCGGTTCACGTGTGGATTATTTCTTTCAGTTACAACAAAATAATGTCATTTTTCTCAAATCCGACGACAAAAACATTCAATATTTATCGACGGGCTGCGAATCGCCGACACGTGACGAGTGGCGGCGGATTCCTTAGCCCGACGGACGACTGTTGGGGTGATTTGACGGGTCAGGAGAGGCGGTGGCCGCCGCAGCCGCGCCGGTTTTGAATAAAAAAAAAAAAAATCCGACTGGTACGTTTTGGGGCGACGGGAGGAGCAGGAGAACCCGGAGAGGAGACGCCTCCCTCCTCCTCCTTCCTTCTTTCTCCTTCCTCCTGCTGCAAGCGCCCCCCCAAGACAGACAGATTTCATTTGGCGCATCAAGCAGATGCATCTGGAGATCTCTCTCTCACATCCTCCCTCGCTCTCGTTCTCTCTCTCCTGATTGTTCTGATTAGTTAATTACTTTATACAACACATCTGCTGGATTGATGCATGAATTATACATCAGCTGCATGTGGCGACTATTATTCCCAGTTACTTCTACCTTCCTGGCTTGTTGTGCTCGGCGAAACAATTTAAGGTGTTACTGGCGAGATTTCTGCTGCAGTTGGGGCGGCGTTGGGAAAGGGAAAGGGAGGAAGAAGGGAGGAAGAGGAGGTGGAAGGGATGGTGGAGCAGGGAGAGAAAAAAGGAGGGGAAAACAAATACAAAATAATAACAACACTGACAACAACACGCAGGAAAAATCAAAATAGATTTATATATCAGAGAGATTGGATCGGATGTCGGCGCCGCGGGGGATTTCTGGGTTTTTAAAAAAAAAAAGACAAATATATTTGTTGGAGGTGGGCGGAGGCGTGTTCGCTCTGGTAGCACCTGACAAGCCAGAGATTGATCTTAGAGTGATGAGTGTATACGCGTGCGAGAGTGCACCAGTGCACTAGTGCATGCTCGTGCACGCGCCGGGGGCGTGCGTCCCATAAAACTGCCTCCCCGTCTCCGTGTTGGGAATGTTACGAGGGGGAGGAGAGAGAACAGGACGGCGGGGGGGGGGAGGCAAGGAGGTGCGCGTGATGGTCGAGGCTAACATCTGCTTGAGAATACACACACACACACACACACACACACACACACACACCGGCACGCCAAAAACGGATTCTCCAGAACACCTTAAACTGCTCCGGTCGCCGGAAAGCCTCTGGGGGGGGGGGGGGTGATGAAGAAGAGATCCGTCTATCCATGCATTAGGGGTGAGCATTTCAGACTGAAACGGTGTGTGTGTGTGTGTGTGTGTGTGTGTGTGTGTGTGTGTGTGTGTGTGTGTGTGTGTGTGTGTGTGTGTGTGTGTGTGTGTGTGTGTGTGTGTGTGTGTGTGTGTGTGTGTGTGTAGGAAGAGAGGAGCAGCTGGTACGAGCCTCCACTCTCCACTCTCTATTTTGCATTCCTGCGCTCGCATGCTAGTAAATACAACCTCCACCCAGCATCCATCATTTCAGATGGTCGTCGGGGGGGTGAGGAGGTCGTCGACTCCAGAACTGTAACCTCACCTGAAATAGCCGGAGCAGCAGCAGCAGGGGGGGGGGTTATTTATAGCCGCGTTTCAGGTGAACAACCTCGCATTCATCCGCTGAGACTCGGTTTTAGCCTCCATTTTTTTTTTCTTTCCCATGAAAACATCTACAGTAGTTCTTTGTTGGAGATGCTAAGCTGTTAGCGCCATCCTGACAACCCCCCCGACCCCCCCCCCCCGCCCCATCACTCCAACCTCCAAACCATCTCCGTGAGTTCTGAAGCTCAAACCAGACGTGGAAGTCTGCGAGTGTTTTTTTGTGTGTGTGTGTGTTCCTGTTTCCCGGGTTCAGGTCGGCCCGTCGTGCGTGAGTAACGCTGCTATTTTCGGCGTCAAACGCAGAGGGCCGGGACCCGATTGGCTCCTGCCTTCCGGGGGCTGATGGTAGGTGGTTTTATGTGCGAGCGTCAGAAGCAAAAAAAAAAACGGAGCCTCTATAGGTTTGAAAGCGAGCCGGCGCCGGTGTGTGTGTGTGTGTGGGGGGGGGGGGGCTCTGGGTTAAAACATTGTGTGGGTGGGAGGCAGGTAAGAGGAAAATGCTCACACACACACTGAAACGTCAGAGGAAGCGTCTTACCTGTGCAGCTGGATCTTTAGCGTGACCACGTGGTAGACGTCCTGCAGCATGTCGGCCACCGTCGCGTCGGGGGCGTCGGTCACGTATGACAGGGGGACCGGGTTCCACTTCCCCACCTGAATCATACCTGGATGACGCCACAAAGAACACACACACACAAAAAAAAGTCAGCGTTTCCCCCGACGCTGTGCCTTTAAATAGCGTGGCTCCGCCCCTTTAGAGCCACTAAATATTTAATTTACGGAATCAAATGTGCGCAAATTAATTTTAGCGTAGCTTCTTTAAGGTTTTTGGCGTTTTCTTCATAGGGCGGGGCTTAATACAGATTGGGCCTGAGATTCAACGACTTTCTCTGGGAAATTTAAAAGAAAATAGTCCAAAAAAACTAAAATATTAATGGTTTACTGCGAGTGTAAAAATAAAAATAAAAATAAAAACCAAATGGATGAACTGATATCTGAAGATTAAAAAAAAAGAGGAGAAAGAAGAAGAACAAATGGATAAAGTTCACGTTAGCATCTTAGCATCTTAGCACGGGTCGAAGTTCAAACGGGAACACACACCCGTGTGAATCGTCATCCTCGCACGCTTGTAAGCGATATCAGAATAATCGTGTGAGACTTTCTCCTGAGGCTGCCTTAAAGGAAAGCAGCAGCCCACACACTGAAGTGTGTGTGTGTGTGTGTGTGTGTGTGTGTGTGTGTGTGTGTGTGTGTGTGTGTGTGTGTGTGTGTGTGTGTGTGTGTGTGTGTGTGTGTGTGTGTGTGTGTGTGTGTGTGTGTGTATGGGCGAGTGTGATGGACAGGCTATAATAAAAGCGCACGCTAAGAGGCACCTTGAAACAGTCTCGCTCGGCCTGCATGCGCTCAAGTGCAATTAGCAGACCTTTCCCTCCACCTGCCCCTCCCACCCACTGAGTCACCGAGTGTATAAATACATAAAGCGTGAGTGTGTGTGTGTGTGTGTGTGTCTGTGTGTCTGTGTGTGTGTGTCTGTGTGTATGTGTGCGCACAGGAACAAATGCTATGTGTGGGAATGTTTCCCTGCGATGGAGGCGAGCATCTCCCGTCTGGGATCGTGTGTCGGGATGCGTTACCGTGGCATCAGATCTGCTAGTGGGAGGCTGTGTGTGTGTGTGTGTGTGTGTGTGTGTGTGTGTGTGTGTGTGTGTGTGTGTGTGCGCGCTCACCTTTGGCCTGGGCGGCCGAGCTGTGGGAGTATCCCAGCGACAGCAGCGCCATCTCGATCAGCTGGTTGAACAGCATGTCCTTGCGCACCAGCACGAACTCGGCGTGCTCCTCCTTGCTGTCGAAGTCCAGCGGGTTCTCGTAGTGCTCCACCACGCAGAACACGGGCAGCATGTTGCCTGAGGACACGCGAAAAACCGGAAGGTTCACATTCCATCACGTGCAAACTCTGACCTTCGCCGTTTCGTGCGTGGGACTAGATTAATATTTAGTGCTGATGATGAAGTCGCGCCGGGTAGCGAGCGTCCGGGGGATTAGGAGCGAGCCGACAGATCGCCGCCGAGTGGAAGTTCAGGACAGAAATTAACTACCGCATGAGTTTTGGGCCGCGGAGTCATTTTTCATCTTTTATAGGGTAATTTCTATCAAACCCTCACCTCTTTGTCTCCATGCCAAACTCAAACACTTCTGGGGTGAAAACGGAGCGCACGCTTTGCACAAACTGAATTTGTTCTGCCCCGTTTGCTCCTGGGTTCCATCCGTACGGGACACCGCCGACAGGTTTCTGTGCTTGTCGTTCGGTTTCAGGATCTGGGACCTATCCCGCATCTACGGTTATATCACATCTATGGATCTATCCCAAATCTCTGGTTATCCCGGATCTATGGATCTATCCCGCGTCTATGCGTAATGCTAGATCTATCCCGCATCTATGGGTTATTCCAGATCTATCCCGCATCTATTTGTTATCCCGGATCTATCCCACATCTATGCATTATCCTGGATCTATCCCGCATCTATGCGTTATCCTGGATCTATCCCGTATCTAGGCATTACCCCGGATCTATCCCACATCTATACGTTATACCAGATCTATCCCGCATCTATGGGTTATTCCAGATCTATCCTGCATCTATTTGTTATCCCGGATCTATCCCACATCTATGCGTTATCCCGGATCTATCCCATATCTATGCGTTATCCCGGATCTATCCCACATCTATGCGTTATACCAGATCTATCCCATATCTATGCACTATTCCAGATCTATCCCGTATCTAAGCGTTATCCCAGATCTATCCCACATCTATGCGTTATCCCAGATCTATCCCACATCTATGGATCTATCCCACATCTACACGTTATACTACATCTATCCCGCATCTATGGGTTATCCTGGATCTATTCTATTATGCAGGGTAACGCACAGATGCGGGATAAGGAAAGTCAACAGAAGTACAGTAAATCCCTCTTTACTCGCGGTTAACGCGTTCCAGGACCACCCGTGAAAAAATAAAATTTCGCGATATAGCGACGAACTGTTTATTTTACAATTAATGGTAATTTAAATGTGTATGAACCCTCTTCATACTGATATTAAACCACCTTCTATCTGCATTACCTTTTGTGTGAGCTGCGTTCCCTGAGTCTCGGAATGCAGCTCTCGAAGCGCAAACAAGCGAGGGATTACTGTCTCGTCTTGGGGACAGGATGGACCCCGTTCAGTCTAAAGATACTTCCTGTTTGCCCTACTTTCCCCACCCCCCCACCCACCTCCACCTGAACACGTTTCTGTACATTTCTCGCTCTTCTCCAATGAAACAGACTCACATTCTAATATTTTATCTAATCCCAGGCATTCCAGAAGATGCAGGCAGCTCTGGCAAAAAACAATCAATAAGCCGACGGATGCCAGGGAATGTGCTGAAAGAGCTGCTTTTCTCCTCCCCTGATTTTAATAGATAAAGATCTAACAATAAAGACTGCTGTGTAGGTTCATTTGGGGGATCAATACTGGCTTTGTTTCCACCGAGCCCGGAGAGGGCTGCGGTAAATATTGTTTCGGACTCGGACACAATGCCCACTGTGGGCCCTCAGCGAAGCCTCCGCTGCAGACTGACCGCCTGGCTGAAGCTACTTCAGCCACAAAAAATTAAAAAAAACACAACAAGAGGAGAGCAACATGAAATTAAAAAAAAGAAAAGGAGGAACAAACGTCGTAGGAGGCCGAGAGGAGCCGAGATGATGAAGGAGAAAAATTAGCCTCTCTCCGCTGGAGTGCGACACGTAGATTAAAGGAGCAAATAAAGAGAAAAAGGCCCATCCGAGGGACGCCGTCCAACACTTCCCCTCCCGCCCGGAGAGGCCCCGGAACAGCCAAACAAACGCACCCGCGACTGGCTGCCAAGCGGCGTTACGACTCCAAAACCTGCAGGTTTTTTTTCGAAACTCATTTCCAACACGCTTTGAAAAAAAAGCAAAGAAAGAAATAAACAGAACCATAAACAGGTCGGTGGTGTTTTTTCACGAGACGACGGCGGTTATATTAAAAACCTAAAAGTTAAAACGTCCCTCCGAACGGGAACGGCTCTTAAAGGGCCGGAACGTCACCGGAATAAACACACGTCAGAGCGGGAGGTCCATCTGGAGTGTGTGTGTGTGTGTGTGTGTGTGTGTGTGTGTGTGTGTGTGTTTAAACAGCTTTTAAATAGCTTTCCTCTGTTTACACGCGGTTCTTCATGACAAACTTTCCCTTTGCGTTAAATTCATGCAGCAGTGATCACTTCCTGGATTTCTGCATAAATTAATTTCTGGTTTATTAAAAAAAAAAAAAAAAGATCCTGAAACTGATTATTATTATTTTCATTATTGATCATCTGCTAGTTTAATAGAGCATAAAATAATAAATATTATTAACATTTAGAATTAAAAGTGTTACAAATGAGAGTGAAAATTCTCAAAGAATCCAAACAGAACCTGACTCCGCCCACTGATGACATCATCAGGAAGAGTGGGCGGTCCTTCATGAGGTTCTCACACCTGAGATGCTGACATCAGCAGTTTCTCTACCCCCACCCCCCACTCAACGCCCCCCCCCCCTACCTCTCTTGTGGCAGGTCTTCAGCAGGTGGCCGGGGGGTTTGTAGGGCACTCCGGCGAGCTTTGCCCCGGTGCTGCCCAGCCGGGCCCGCCCCAGGGGGCTGCCGTTCTGCTCCAGGCGGGGCAGCTTGGCCGGGGGGGCCTTGGCGTCCACCATGCTGTTGACCAGCTCGGAGTTCTCCTTCCCCAAACACGCCTCGCTGAGATGGTCCATCATTCTCAGCACCTCTGCTCGCTATCACCTGGAGGGGGGGGGGCGGGGGGGGCAGGAGGGGGAGGAGTCAGAGGAGGTGTTCAGTGATGTTTGAAGCATGGAGGTACATTTACAGTAAAAAAAAACCCTCCGAGAACGGAGCCGTGCATGCATCATGGATGGCGTCCTGCTGGAGATTCCCACGCAGAACGGGGGCAAACGAGCCCCCGTTTCAGCCAAACGAGCCCCCGTTTCAGCCAAACGAGCCCCCGTTTTAGGGCAAAAACACATTCATTCAACGTTCAGGGAACGAGAAGCAAAACAGAAGCGAAACAGAACCAGACCCACATCTGAAGACTCAACCCCAGCCCGGGTCGGAACCTGATTTTATTTTTTTATCGTTTGCACAAGCAGAATGATTTTTATTTCTATTAGTGAGGAAACTTTAAATCCATCAGCTGACGACTCACCAGATGTTTAAAGTAAAAATAAAATAAAATAAAATAAAATAAAAGGAGGATGGGGTATCAGCAAACTTTTAAACCATCATGTTTCTTTTTTTAAAGTCGGGAAAGAAACGTCCGGCTGTTTTCAAAGAGAGAACACACACACACACACACACACACACACACACACACACACACACACACAATGAATGAAAAAAAAAACCCTTAACCATTCATAACATGCAACGAGGCAACTAATTCCCCCCACAAACAAGAGGGGCCACAGGAATCCAGACCCGGATAAAGTCCAGATCCAGGTCAGGATTTTAAAATGACCTTAAAAGAGCGCACGCGCACACACACACACACACACACACACACACACACACACACACACACACACACACACACACACACACACACACACACACACACACACACACACACACACACACACAGACACACACACACACACACACACACCAGGAGCAATAGTTCACACATTATTACCCTTTAATGGGGAGTCAAAGGAGGACAAGTAGAGAGAGAAATCCTCCGGACTCACCTGGATCGCCGCTGGGAGCAGAAAAAAAAAACTCGCGTCTTCTTCAAGTTTTGTCCAGGATAGTAAAGAAAATCCAAAGTCCCGCCGCTCCGCTGCTGTCAGCCCCCTCCCTCTCTCTCTCTCTCTCTCTCTCTCTCTACATGTGCGCGATCATTTCAGGAAAGACGGAAAAAAAATACCCCCAATAACCCCCCAGAACCAACGAGCGACCGAACGAGCGGCTCCGCGGGAGAGAAACGCGTCCAGACGGATCCGCGGCAGGCGCGCATCGGCGAGCGGTTGGAGCGTGTGTGTGTGTGTGTGTGTGTGTGTGTGTGTGTCCGTGTGAGCACCCCCCCTCCCCCCCGGGCTGGGTTAGCAGCCTCCGTCCGACCGGAGAAGGGATCGGAGGGGGAAAACGGCGACCCAGACCGTTAGAAGGAGCGACATCCGGCTCGGTTCGCCGCGTCCGTCGGTTCCAAGTGACGCGACTTGCGCGTCGCTCCGCCGCGCAGCCGCCGCGCCGCGCCGCGCCGCGGCGCCTCCGGACACCGGTGACGGTTCGACCCGACAAATCCTTCCCCCCAGCCGCCGCCGCCAGCACCAGCACCACCCCCCCACATAGAATACGCTGAACGTCGGTTGTAGCTCCGATGTGACCACCGGCTGGAGGAAGGGAATGGGGAGGGAGGGGGGGGAGAGAGAAATAACAACAACCGACAGCGTGAGCGCGTCACCGAGGCGGTGTGGAGACGGAATGCGGACGGTCGCAGCCGGTTCGCGGATAAACCAGGGAGAGAGATAAGGAGGAGGAGGGGGGGGGGTGTCAAAAAGTACGGTTTACTTTCCGGTGGGGGTAAATAAATCGCCCGTGAGAGGAACCGGCGGTGGCGGGAGGAGGCGTCCTGTCGGTCGGGGATCCGCGTCCGGACGGAGCTCCTCTCTCTCTTTCTTTCTCTCTATCTCTCTCTCTATCTGTCTCCCCCCTCCCGTCTCCTCACCCCCTCTCTGTCCCCATTAAATTATTAGTTGTATTGACTCATCACTCCCCCCCTCTCCTCTCCTCCTCTCCTCTCCTCGCTGCTGGTGCTGCCGCTGCTTCCCATTTCTCCTCCTCGTTTCAAGTGGTAGAGGGGTAAAAAAAAAAAGAAAAAAAAAGAGAGAGATAGATAGGAGGGGGCTGTTTGAGGGAGGGAGGGGGGAGGGAGAAATAATCCCCTTTAGAAAAAAAAGAAAAAACCGGATGATTCCTCCGCTTCTCGGGCCGTAAAGTCCTGGTGGAGGCGAGTAAAGTGGTGAAAGTGGAGGAGGGAGGCGCGCGTGCACGAGCATTCGCGTGCATGAGCGTGCGCGCGCACACACCAGAAGGGAACGGCGGTGCGATCCGACGCGCGCAGGAATTTTTAATCAGCTTGATTATAGTGAGGCGGTCCTGCATTCATTACACACAAACACACACACACACACACACACACACACACACACACACACACACACACACACACACACACACACACGTTAGGCCAGTTTATTTTTGGTTTTTGGGTTTTTTTTGCTAAGTAAATAGTTTGTATTTAACTTTTTTTTTTAATTCAAAAATTGAGAAATTTAAGGTAAACAAGCACAAAACGTTCAGGAACACACACACACACACACACACACAAATTGAGGGTGAAGTTTGCTGAAGAGAAGCAGGGAGAAGTTAATTAAGTTGTCCCTGTTAATTAAAATTATGTTTAATTACACAGTTAGAATAAAAAATAGATATTTTAAAATCAACAGAATTTTTTAAGGATAAATAAATGTGTGCGTAAAGTTTAGACGAGTATTTTCAGAGTATTTACAGAGTAAAGCTCCGGAAACTCTTCTCATGCAGCCTCCACTAAAGCAACGACCGCGGAAACGAAATGAAGGAAAGATGAGAAAAGAAAGTCGAGTGTAAATCACAAGACAGACCTTTGTGACTCGTGGTTGTTGTGTGTAGAAAGTTGTGATGTATAAAAAAAAACCAACAAAAGTTAAGTCCTTAAATGAAACGAAGCACCAGAATGACCTTAAGTCTACCTTGTAACCATGGAGACGAAAGAAAAAGAAAGATGCTGAAACAAACGCTCCACTCCAGTTCTCGACTGGTGTGAAAAGAGAGAAACAGTTTTAACCAGGTGTGATTCCACAAAGAAAACGAGACGGATGGATGGATGGATGGATGGATGGATGGATGGATGGATGGACGGATGGATGTGTAGAACTTCCTCCTCCTCCATCCTCCTTCTCCTTCCTTTCATTCTTCTTCTGATATAAACAAACATCACAATAAAGCCCAAACTACACGTACATCAAGTTTTTTTTATGTCTGCTAATAAAAAACATCCCATAATTTCCATTTGTTTGTTTAAAAAGTGAGGTTTTATGCAGGAGGGAATCAGGATGACTCCTTAAATGCACATAAAATCTTTATTTAAATTAAATTTATTCTTTAATTATATGAAATTAATATTCCCACATTTAAGGGAGTATTATTTGAACTGTTGGCTCGCTTTTGAATTTAGACTCAGAAATATTTACGGCCGCCTTAAAAAAAAAAGCAGGAAGCTTCTATTTTTCTCTGCAGACAATATTTATTTACTGCGCTGTAAATAAAATCCTTCTTTTCTGGTGTGATGAAATCACCAAACAACAAAGATGAGGATTTATATTTTCAAAGGGGTGAATCTGCACTTTATTTTAATTTCATTTGGCTGGAAATGTCATATATATATATATATATATATATATATATATATATATATATATATATATATATATATATGTATATATATATATATATATAACATTTTAATGGTTTGTCAACTTAGAATTAATACAAATAAAGTTGGAGATGTTTTTTTTCTCCTTCTGTCGCTGATGTCAAAGCGGATTACAGCAAAATATTAGAGCAGCTAATCTCTGTTGATATTGTCAACAGGACCCAGAACTGTCGGGTGGGGGTGGGGGAGGGTTCAGGGTTGGGGGGGTATCGCCTCAGAGAAGAGGGTTCCTTCACCTTTAAGTGGAACCCACCCTTATTATTGTGTCTTTATTTCATGAAGCCCCCCCCCCCCCACCAACCGCCGCCACCCTCCCCCCACGCTGGTGGGCTTTGGTGCAGAAATATCAGAGCGACTAATCTCTGTTGATATTGTCAATAAAAGCCTGATTCGCTGTTTATCCCTAACCCTAAGGTGGCCTGATAATAAACGCTTTTGCTTTATGAGCAGAGGCCAGACTAATATCCGGTGGACAGTGAATGCACCGTGGGCGTCGCCCGGGCGCCGCGTCCTCTTATTGGACAACTCTTGAGTTCCTGTGAAGCGACAGGAAGGAAGTGCGACCCGGAGATCACACAAGTGTGTGTATGTGTGTGTGTGTTGTTGGGGGTTTTTTTTGTTTTTTTACATATGTGTGATGAAACTAAAAAAAAAAAAAAACATCCACGGATAGGATTCGCTTGACCTTTGACCTCTCAGAACGCGACGCGACTCATCGGAACCACGTCTGACTGGGTCGAGATCGGAGTGGAGACAAAAACAAAAACAAACAGGAAGCAGTCGCTGAAACAGGAAGTAGTCGCACTTGTTGCCACGGCGACAGCTAGAGGTCGTGGAGGTCAAGCGTACGAGGCCTCGCACTAGGGCGCCTCGGATTGGCCGACGGCAAATTTTCCCGTCCGACTCTTGGGCCCGTTTCATCGCCCCGCCCACCGCCGTGAGGTCAGAAGTGACTCTTCTTGGAATGCTCACCTGAGGTGGAACAAGACCTGTTCATTCTGGGGGGGGGGGGTGGAAGAGTTGTCGAAACCGCTCGCACAAGACCCCGATGTGTTCCACTACATGAGCTGACGGTGTCTCCACCCCCCCACCGTCTTTCCAAAGACACCCCCGCCACCTTTTTTTTAATTTTCTCCTCCCCCCCATTCAAGTTTTTTTGCACTGTTTTTAAGCGTTTCATTCTCCCAGAATGCACCAACTGTTCAGGTTTATTGATGCCACAGTGATGTGTAGTAACATGACTCCTCTCCCACCTCCTTCAATCCACCTAAACCCCCCCCCCTATAAAAAAAACAACACCCTGTTCAGCGGATCGCTCAATCCCGCTTCGCCGTCGCCGCGCGACATCCTGCGTGTTGACATTTTCCATGTTGACATGTTTTACATGATGTTCGCCACCGCTTCCCATCGCTCTCCCTTGTCTGTCGTGCCCCCCCCCGTTACCCTCGCTCTACCTACCCCCCCCCCTACTTCCCTTCTCTCCCCTTGGCCACGTTTAGCAGCCTTCTGAAAACAAGAGGTGCCGGTGAACGCGAGCCATTGTCGGGCAAAATGCTCTTTTCCGTCTGGCATGACGCGGGCAGCCGCGGTCGTTTCCGTCTGTGATTGTCGGGCGCCATCAGAGAGCATCGATAACCCCCACCCCCACCCCCACCCTGCCAGGACTTGGCACCGCCAACAGGTGTCGGCACTGCCAGCGAGGTTTGGCACCAGGAGCCGCCATGGAAAAAAAAACCAAAAAAAAAAAAAACCTCTGACATCCAGAAGGGCACAGATTTGCGCTGAATGCACCGCCGAGTCAACACCGCTGATTATCAATTAACATATAGCGGTTTTTGTATCGCAGAGAATAGAGGAATAAAAACGCTGAAAAGCCCCGTTTAAAAATAGTATCTAATCATGTGGTGAATGCAGATTTAGTTTCTGTTCAAGGTGGGTTTTTACAAGCCCCTGCGTGGCGTTTGTGTTGGCGCGGCGGCGGCGGCGTTAAAGCGTGTACACAGGTGTAATTGTGTTCCGAGAGAGAATTTTTTTTTTTTTTTGTGCCTTTTGGCTTCATTTGAAAGAAAAACATCCCCAACAAAAAAAAAAAAAAAAGACACGTGGCAGAGATGAATGACGACAAAAAAAAAAAACATCAGGAGTTGGTCGGATCACCTGTGTCGCCGCCGTCGCCGCATTTACGCTTTTATGAATTAAATATTACATCGAAGCTAATAACGGACGCACATAAGCAAGGGAGACGTGAATGGTGGTGGTGGGGGGTGGCTCAACACAGGAAGCCTCTTTATTCGGCGTGTCAGGCGAAGGCGGCGCCATCAGCGGCTCGTAGGTGTGGTGATGTCTTCACGCTCGCCACTCCTGATTCTACTAATGGGCATTAACGCCATTATTCTGGATTACTAATACAAATTAGTCTGAGCTGACGGCGGAGGGGTTAAGCGCTTTTTCTTTTTTATTTTACGAAATACAAAAAAAATAGAAGAAACACTATACGTAAATATAACAGTATTATTATAGTATTATTATGGGCTGCAGAGGATTTATTAATCTGTCAGGGGGGGGGTGTCCAAACACGCAGCATCCGTGTGGGAGACGATGCAACAGGCAGTAAAAAGCAGTAGTAAAAAACGGAATCTGACTCATGTCTAAACAAAGAAGAGAAGACTTTATGTGGAGGAACAGAAGCTTTACCGTCTCCACGACGACTCGTCTGAAGTCATTCATGCAGAAAAAAGGGGAAATCGGGACTTTTTGGACGCAGGAATTTGTTGATTTTGTTGCAGACGAGACGGAGAAAATACGCAAAATGAAAAAGACACCGGCGCCGTTTTTGTGAGTCATCACCGTGGGATGACGTCCGACTGGATTCCTGCGAGTGACGTCGTTCGAACGAGGCCCTGATCTTTATTTTTCTTTATTTTTCTTTATTTTTCTTTATTTTTCTTTATTTTTCTTTATTTTTCTTTATTTTTATTTTTATTTTTGTTGCACAAACCCGATAAAAGACTTCCTCCATTCCGTCCTGAATCAGATCGTTTTCCCGCCAGCGAGGCTCTCAGTTACTTATGAAATAAGGTGATTTATCCATTTCCTCGTGTCCACGTCGCGGCGTGGGTGGACGGGGGGGAGGGAACGTGGGGGGGGGTAGGAAGAACAAGATGGATGTAATGAACTGAGAGTCTAATTGTTTTATAATCGCCGACAGAAATAGAAACGATCGGGTTCCACCTCGGCTCTGACAGGAAGGCCTCGCGGCGTCGCTGAGTGGGGGGGGGGGTAACCTCAGAACTTTACACGTGTTTGTTTCTCCTCTGGGGTGCCTGAACAACAACCCCCCCCCCCAAAAAAAAAAAAACCTTCCGTGGCGTTGCGTTTGAACTCGGTGCGAAGCGAAGGCTTGGCGGCGTTTGTTAAACCACCTGATTCTGAATAACAGATTGAAAGCCTCCCCCCGCCAGCCCGACCCCCCCGGACTGATCATCCATTGAGCGATCAATAAATACCAAGTCATTACTGTCACCGCTGGTTGAACCCCGGAGGTCACATGACCTCATGATTAAACTAACTTCTGCCTCGTGGCTCCGAACAAATCAACAAGAGGGAGCCTCAAACAGGAAGTGATGTCACCACCGATTTAACAACCTCCTGGAGGTCACACGGGAGGCCGCGGCCAATCCCAGCAGGCTCAGGGGTGAAGGGCAAACCGGTCCAGTTTGAACGAGAAGGGGGGGGTTCTTTAATGTTAGAAGTGTGAGAAAGGAGCAGCGGAGGGGGGGGGGGGGCGAACATGTGAGGAGAACGCTGGCGCCGGAGTCGAGGTGTAGACTTAAAGACGCGTCTTTATCTCCCTATTTTCTTTTGCATTTTTTAATCCCTTGTCAAAGGAAAGCATCATCCAGCCGCTGACGAACAAAACAGTTGATAAGGACGTGTGTGTGTGTGTGTGTGTGTGTGTGTGTGTGTGTGTGTGTGTGTGTGTGTGTGTGTGTGTGTGTGTGTGTGTGTGTGTAACTGTTTCATTGGGGGATGTGGGTGGGTATTAACAACCTGATCTTAGCAGGATGCGCTTTCCTCTAAATCGTTTCGCTTTTTTTTTTTCTTCTCTCCAAACAAAAGGATGCAGACAAACCTACACAGATTGGATGAAGACAAGAAAATAAAAGACAATGACTCCCCCCCCCGTCCACCCCCCCACACACACCAGCCTTCATACATGAGGAAAAAATAACATACATTTAATCATAACCTGATTCAAACGGTGGAAACTTAAATGATATTTTCCGCAGAAACGAGAGCGACTGAACCAACAACCCGACATTGTTGTTTGTTGTGCTGTTTTTGTTTGTTTATTTATTTATTTATTACCAATCAATTCCCAGGACCCCCCCCCTTTCCAAACAAAAAAAACAACAACAAAACAACGCTTTTACGGCTAAGCAGAGGACTCTTGATCCACGGTGAGAACGCAACCCAACATGCTAGGGCAACATACCCCCCCCACTCCCCAACCCTATCACCCCCCCACACCCAACCCCCCCCCCCATCGTTACTCACGCCGTCTCTTTAATACACAACTTTCCAGATAATTACAAAATGAGGCGTCACGCCCCGAATCACACGCTGTAAGCGTTCACCCAGGGTGGCATATCTGTAACTACCTGGGGGGGGTGGGGGGGCTGACTTACACCTCTGAGTCCTGGAATGCGGCGGCCCCCATGAAACACGCCGGGCTGTTCTCTTTCCAAACCCGTCCCGGCATGTCGGGAGGAGAAGGAGGGAAAACAGAGCAGGGTTACGCAGCGAGGAGGGATGGAGCGCCGGGTGGAACCCCCCCACACCCCCCAGCAGAGCCACGCATTACCAGAACGAGACAGTCCTCTTATTTACTGGCGACAGTCTAATAAATACATTTGCAGGCGGTTAAACAGGTATTTACTCTGCCCCCCCCCCACACAGGTGTAATTTCGCTGTTTGCTGAGCTGTTATTTGGCTGCAGCCGTAATTATTGAGGGGGGGTGGGAGAAGATTCATGGTTTTAGAACAGATATCAGTCTCAGCAACAGTCCAGGATCCGGATCCAGACGCTCAAGGTCTCGGATCAGGATCTGGATCTGGATCAGAAACAGGATCAGGATGTGGATCAGGATCCGGATCCCGACGCAGAGAAACCACACGGATGTCTCCCCGCGGCGTTCGTTTTTCCTCTGAATCAAACAACGGGGAGATCTTTTATCATCTTCCAATCAGGCAACGCAGAGCAAACAACCTCTCTCAGGTGGGGGCGACTAATTGGCCCCTGGGGGGTCACGGGGGGCCGCCCGGCTTCGCTCGGATCCGACAGACGACGTTAGTGTCGGAGCGAATCTAGTTGGCGTTTGGAGGTGAAGGGGGGCGCGGGGGGGCGGATCTCATCGTCCCACCTGTCCTTCTCACACACGAGGTGTGGGGGGGGGGTGTCAGGTGATGGAGGGGGGGGGCACACCTGGCAACCTGCAGCGACGATTACAAGAGCTGTGAAGCCGTGGAGGCCCGCTGGGCTGTTAGGACGAGTCAGCAGAGATACCAGAGGCGCCGCGAGGCGGTTTCCTGTCGGAGCGGCGTGGAGACGACGGCGATGAAGGCAGTGATGATGACGATGATGATGGCGGCGGCGGGTTCCTGATTAGTCGTAATAAAAAGAAACCTGAGAGGAGACGAATCTGAGCGTAACCAGGTTAAAGAGGAGGAGCGTTCAGGTACGCCGGCGGGTAGCTGAGGACGGCGAACGCGGCGGAACACGATCAGAGGAATTAATTACACACTAATAAACGCTGATAGACGTGAAGTGTTACTGCTGGAGCGGCGTGACCCTCCCCCCCCCCAGTCACACACAACAACGCTGCCGCCGCCGTCCGATTCTCACTATTCCTGCCAAACGAGTTCACGTGGAGAAATGTTGATCAAGAATTTACAGACAGGAGTAAAGGGTGGCGACGGCGGCTCACAAACCTGACAACTTTGGCTTCCATGTTAACCGAGCCAACGTCGAGGCTTTCGGGGGGGGGGGGGGGCTGCGAAGACTCATTTTCTTACAAGAAGCGAGTCTGAGACAGGAAACTGGGCGCGGAGGCGCTGCTGACCAGATAAGCCACAGCTTCAGCTGCTTCAGATCTGCTTCAGATAAAGGGGAGAGAAAACTCGCCGAGGCGGCGCCGTAACCTGTTTCCTCCCTCGCAGAGGTGCCACACTTGACCTCATAACGACAGAAACAACACGCCGCCACAACAACAACAACAACAGCCGGATAACAAACAGACAAAAACCCACGAGCCGCCAGATTTGAGATTATTCCCCTCAAACGGGGGGGAATACTATGATTTTACCTGCACTTCCTGTTACTTTTCTCAGCTTAATGAACAAATAGAATCATGTATTTACAATCCAAACTGTTTAGTGAGGAAGATGACGCACATAAATATGGAGGAGACCGAGGTGGAAGCCACCGGTGACTCCAGCCGCGTTAAAAAGTCAGCGATTTTCTAAAGGAGCAGCGAGTGAAACCTTTAAAAACCTGTAAACCACAGAGCATTAGAGCCCACGCACTTTTAAAGACGGCAATACGTCTTCTCATAATTGCTCTTCTCACACACACACACACACACACACACACACACACACACACACACACACACACACAGGTCTGGCTGCACCTGAAATGACTTTATCAGCAGTGTGACACAAGCCATAAGGCAGACAAAACAACCACGATTGCAAATCTCTGACGGCCTCACGCCCAGACGCACAAACTGTTGGTGTCCCTCTTTTATTTTAACACTTTTCCTGCAACTCTGCTTTTAAAAAAAATAAAAAAATTGCAGGAAGTTGGCTGTTAATTTTTATTTTTTTTAAAAAGGAGAAAACAGCAACAACAACAAAAAAGAAGAAGAGACGAGCTCAGGACTGGTTGGAGGATTTCTAACAGAGATGTCAGCCGGCTGATAAAAATTTTAAAAAAAAACTGGTTTGTCAACACACACTTCATCATCATGTGAGAACTGAAAGTAAAAAAGTCTGCGTGAGCACAAAAGCAAGTTGTTAAGATTCTACAAAAAACGCGACTTCTTTCAGAACCGGGTCTGAACCGGGTCTGAACCGGGTCTGAACCGGGTCCGGCGCGTCTCCGTTCCTGCGCGCTGAGGAAGTTGTGAACTGAATTAGAGGAGATGGATGAGTTTCACCCCCGACCACATCACGAGTGCTTCGCCTGTTTCTGCGCCTTTATAACGACCGAAAAATAAAGTTCCAGACGCGTGTATTTCTATTTTTGCAAATTAAGCCTGACGGTCAGGTTCTGCTTCCTTATTTATGAGCCCATAATAAACCCGCGCAGCCTCTCTGGACTCTGGATGATTTAGAGGATCCGCTAATTGCTCTGAATTCATTTAAAGCCGCTTCAACCTTCCTGATCCACAGAGATGCGTTCTTTTTTCTTTTTCTTTTTTTAATTATTATTTTATTTTATGACTCCCGCAATAAAATAAATGTGATTTTAAACATAAGCAGATGCAGTAAAATGAAGCAGAAAGACAAAACCGGTGGGATGAACATTGAAAGGGGACCTTACCTTCAAAGTTAACAGTCGCCCGACCTCCTGATTTCCATCAAAAGTTGAACGACCTCTTGTCACTGCTCCACGACGAGAGATCCAAAAATAGGCAAGGCTCTGTGGGAGGGAAACTGCTTTAAAAAAATAAAAATAAAAATAAAAAGTCAGAAGTCCTACGGTTGAGGAGGGTATAGGAGCCGCACCGGCGGAGGTTGAACTTGTGGGGGGAGAAGCGCACACGGCGGATGGAGCGCAGAAATGCGAGCAACCGTGCGCTGCGGGCTGCGGGGGTGAAGTGGAGGAGAGGAGAGTAGCGGCATGTGAGGAGGGCTGCTTTGAGAGGGTGGCAGGTAAACGAACCGCCCCTCCCCGTTTCTGATGCTTAAATCGATGATTTGCCAGCTGTGGCGCAGCTTGTCTCATTGCCCCACTTTGGTTTTTACAGCCGCTCCTCTCCGACGCGCTGCTCTCCGGGGACGCGGGGAGAGAGAGAGAGAGAGAGAGAGAGAGAGAGAGAGAGAGAGAGAGAGAGAGAGGGTGGGGGGGGGGAGAGAGAAGTCAGTGCCAGGAGAGCTCTCACTCTCATTCATTTTCATATTTACACGCCACATGTTTGCATGTCAAAAAGAAGAAGAAGAGGAAGAGGGGAAAAGTCTGGTAAATTGTCGATTGCGCGCAGCGGCGCGGGTTTTTTTTTTTTTTTTGGTTTCTTTTTTTGCGCGTGGAGTCAAAGCCAGTTTGTTTTAACAGCGGTGGGCAACCTGCCAGCTTTTACCCCCCCCCCCCCCCATTACACCTGAGCGGGGGTATGAAGCCACGCAGCGCGTTACGGTCTGGAACGCGTCACGCCCGAGCGGCTCGGGATTTTAAAAAAAATATATTCAATTAGAATTATAATATTATAATCTTATAATATAATAGGAATAAAATTAATGAAAGTTTTTTTCTATAATAATAAACTTTGATGATTGTTTGAACTAATAAAACAACCGGAAGTTAATTTTTCCCCCTTAAATTTCTAGTCCATACACAAGAAAATATTCTAACTGCATTTTAACGCATCATAAATGAACCACTTTTATTTTATCAAGGCAAGCTGTTGCGTTTTCTGTTGCCACACACACACACACACACACACACACACACACACACACACACACACACACACACACACACACACACACAATGTCATCACATTTAAAAAAAAAATCAACCTCGGGCCTATAAAAAAGTATAAATATATATAAAATTCCAGGCTTAATGAATCCACGTTTGTCGACATTCACGTCAGAGCAGAATATTTTTTTTAACGTGTATTTTTGTATTTTCTTGGACAGCTTTAATAACACAGCCTGAAGCAGAATGAGCCGAGGACACAGACAGATAAACGGAATGAGAGAGAAAAAAAAAAAGTATAATTTCTCCCTCCTGGTGTTTAAATGTATTTGTGCGCGTTTTCTGTACGGAAAAACACAGAAAAACGCGCGTCGCCTTCTGAGGCAGAAATGAGAACAAAACCAATGAAATAAATGAAAAAGTGGGATAAGTGACGTCTCCCCGCCTCTCGTTCTACCTTCACACGCTGTACAATATTTTCAAATCGTAAAAACAAAATGTAAAAAAAATAAAATGAAATAAACGACGCATGAATGAAGGTTTCTCCTTCATAGGTAGTTCATCACGTCCAATGTTTGCGCGTGGGTGTGTGTGGGAGCTGCTGCACATATGTGAGCCTATAATGTGAGTGTATTGTGGTTTGAATGCACATTCTTATTTGTGTCGTGTGTGTGTGTGTGTGTGTGTGTGTGTGTGTGTGTGTGTGTGTGTGTGTGTGTGTGTATAACATTCCTGTGCGCCCTTGCGCGCTCTTACACTCATTTGTTGTACCTTTGTGTGTGTGTGTGTGTGTGTGTGTGTGTGTGTGTGTGTGTGTGTGTGTGTGTGTGTGTGTGTGTGTGTGTGTGTGCGTGTGACATGATTGGCAGTTTGCATCTGCATGCAGACTAACTGCTCTGCACTAGCAGGTGTGCAGGAGCCCACAGGTAATGCAGCTGTTTACTTACAATAAGAACGCGTTTCTCTGACCGGCTTTAGCATAAATAACACAGTGATCCATTTACATTGACTCTTAATTTACACCTCCCATTGAAAATAGAATTGTGGTGTTGGGGGAGTGAGAGAGAGAGAGGAGACCACAGAGGATCAGAGCCATGGGGAATGAAATCATAATAATTCTGATTCCAGTGGATCTATTTATTAGAGATGCTGCTCTTACTGTAAAACACACACTTCTCAGAAAAGTTCATTCGTCGTGATTTCAGGACTCCACAAAAGTTTCATTATGAAGCATTTGAGATGTGAGTTTAAAAAAAAAAAACAGAAAGAAAGAAAGAAGAAGAATCACAAACGCACCGGCTCTGCATATGATTCATACCGACTCTCTCCTGGGAGCCTGGATGGGAATTGAAAAGTTCCAGTAAAAGAGATTCAAATTTGCTTTCCTGCGTAATTATAAATTCATGCTAAGTTAAGGATGTTTTCATCATTACAGACAACAGCTGGTGATTTCTGTGCAGCCTGTGTTTTATCCAACATTTGTCGCTGCCTCCGAAAGCCCCCACATGTGCTGCAGGTGTCACTTTGACCACAAGGGGGAACGGTGAGCCCCCCCCCCCCAGCTAACGAGGAGACAGGATGTGTGTGTGTGTGTGTGTGTGTGTGTGTGTGTGTGTGTGTGTGTGTGTGTGTGTGCTGATCGTGACCCCCCTCTCTCTTTGTGAGACACTTTTTACGCGCCGTGTTGTCATCCAAGCGGTTGTGCCAATATTTACGATCCTCCTGATTTAAAAGCATCGAGCCCTGACCTCCCGCATTCACACGCAGAGGAGAGCCGTGGATGGCTTCCAAAAAAAAAAACAAAAAAAAAAAACCTTAATGCAAATTGATAATGTTGCGACTATCTCGCAAAAGGGAGAAAGAGGAAAGAGAAAGAAAGGCAGAAAAAACACCGCATAAAGAGGCCACGCGTGACGCGCCAGAATGGATGCGCGTAAAAGTGTAAACAAATCAAAGCAGACCTTGAGCTGAGACATTTCAATCATCTGAACTTTTTCTCTCTCTCTGTAAACAATAAACAGCACTTAGAAAATTACAAGGGTTATCCACCCCAGAATTAATCTTTCCTACCCATAACTAAACGCAGAGCCGCGGCTGCCTCTCCATCTAGTGGGTATATTTTAATTACAGGCTATTGACGACTGAAAGTAATTTGTCTCAGAAAGATGCCCAAGAGCTAAAAGACAGACGTCTCGTCTAAATCTGGAATGCTCAGCCACTTATTTTTTCGCTCTGGTTTTGCGGTTAGTCTTTGCGACTTTTTTTCCCATCAGCAGCTCTTTTTTAATCCACGCTCACCTTTTTTAAAGATTATTCCTGAGACTAAAACTTGTCTCCTGTTTTATTCTTCATTTTTATGATAGTTTTTTGTTGTTGTTTTTTTGCTTCCCTGATCATCTGAAAAGTGTGGATGTCTTTTCTAATAATAAACCTCCTGTGAGCGCTCCAAACGGAAGCTCTCAGCGCGCACAACCTCTCAAAAAGAAGCGCAATTAATCCTCATTTGCGCGCCGCCGTGGGAGGACGGGGTGGACAGGAGAGCCAATCAGAGGGGATGAAAGTCTTCAGGAGGAGCGCGCGCCTCCAGGTGTTAATGGCATGTCAGTCACGTGGGTTGAATGAGGCGTAATTACTGTCTGGTGGGGAGCTGCACCCATGGGCGCACAGATGTCAGACAAAGGTTGTTGGTTTCATTCCTCAGAGGTGTCAGTCAGGCCACAGCAGCGTCCTGTGACGTCCCCTCCTCCTCACGGGAACCAGCTTTTGGACCACCTTTAGACCACAAAACGCATCCCGAAACCAGAAAGGATCCTTAGTAAGTTTAGTGGAGCTGAGAGTTTGGTTAAAGCTGCTTATGAATTTGTGTCACATGGTGTAAAATAAGGGTTTTATTGATCAGGAGGGAAATTAAGAAAGCTGTGAGAGAAATTAAATTTTGATGATAAATATCAATTGTTGCCTTAGTGGGTCACAGCGGTAGCCCTTAAATTTCATTTTAATTGAAGTTTCTTCTTCTTCTACTGTTTGTTCAAGCTGTTTAAAAACCCCAAACTCATTCTTTTTGGCCCAATCCCTCACTGAGTCCTCCAGAGTCGCGGCAAGAATATAAAACTGTAGTGGGGGGGGGGGGGGTAAAAGCAAAATATAAAAAAATCCTCTGCTCATGTTTGTCCTGAAGAACACAACTATTTTCTTTCATTTTCTGTCTTACAAATTAGGACGCAGTAACAGAGGTTAAAGTTTAGGCAGTGCTGATGTCCTTATCTGAGTTAAATTCATTTATATTTATCCTGGGGGGCGGAGTCTATGCCAGCCAACTCCGTGCAGGAGGCGGGGTTTAACTCGAGGGGGCCACATAAAAAAACAACCAATCAATCAGTAATAGAGGTTAAAGTTCACAGAGCACAGTGATATAGCACCTGATTTAAATTAATATTAATCCTGGGGGGGGCAGAGCCTATCCCAGTTTACTCTGTGCAGGAGGCGGGGTTTAACTCATGGGACCGCACAGAAAAACAACCAATTAGTAACAGGGGTTAAAGTTCACAGAGCAGCTCTGGTCTGGTATCTGATTTAAATTCACTTACATTTATCGTGGAGGCGGAGCATATCCCTGCTAACTGAGCAGGAGGCGGGGCTTACATTTTTGGGCAACATATTAAACCCCATCGACGCCTCCAGTCAGTCTCAGTCAGACGCTGTGGCTCCGTCTGGAGCTGAACCGACGGCCATCCGTTCAACCTTCAGCGTACGACCTCCAGCCGGTGAACGCCGTCGGACGTCGCGTCGGACGCACGGGGCCTATGAGGATAACGGGCCTCTGTGTTCGACACGCATCTCAGCGCCGTGCCGCTGCCGCGGTGACGCTTCCTGTCTCCTGGAGAGTCTATTAGCTGTGCATAATTGAACAAATGCGATTAAACCGATCCAAACTCACAGGACTGAATCCACGGGAAGGAGTCAGCCGCGAGGGGCGGCGGCAGCAGGGGGGGAGAGGCTCGTCACGGGTGGCGCCGCCTTATCAATGGCGGCTGTTTCTTGCAGAAAATGTCAGCTCACGTCCACCTTTGAAGTTTTGTCAATCAAGAGGAGCTCGGGGTGTCACGGTAACGGCAGCGCTGATAACAGATTGATTAGCGGTTATTTAGCGGGAGATGCGTGGGCGGGATTTAATCACACCTGTCAGTCGTAACCAGATGGAAAGCATCGGGGAGAATTCTCACCGAGTTGTAAAAGATGAATCACCGACATGAGAGGAGCTGAAGTCGTTCGTGTTCTATTAACATCGGGGGGGGATTGGAACTCTGAGTCATCGGGTGTAAACGCTTCCTGTCAAAAAAATATAACTCGGAATTTCTCTGAAAAAAAAGTTGTGGAAATCTCGGGAAGCGAGTTAAAGTTTGAACTTGCTCTGCCCTCCGCTGCTCCTGAATCTGATTGTGTGCTCGTTACACAATCAACGGAGACATCCAGGACACTGCTGCTTAAAACAATGTTCTGTCTATGTCTGGGCGACCCGAAGGGTTCTGATGAGCCACCGCACGCAACGCGGCTCCAATATGTTACTGGGTGAACGCCAATTCAAACTAATGAGGCCTTCAATAATCTGTTAAAACATTCCGCCTCACTCCGGAAAATCTGTCAGTGGAGAAAGAGAGGCGTTCATGTCGTTCAGGTTCAAGTAGGTTACAGGACACACACATCTATCTATCTACTCTACATCTATAGTCATCTATCTAGAGTTATCTATCTACAATCGTCAATCTACGATTGTAGATAGATAACTCTGTCTACAATCGCCAATCTACGATTGTAGATAACTATCTACAATTGTAGATCGACTATAGTTTTCTCTAGTCTTCTATATACATGTATAGTCTCTATCTACATCTATAGTCATTTATCTACAGCCATAGTCACCTATCTATATAGTCATTTATCTACATCTATAGTCATCTGTATAGTTATCTATCTACAATTGTGGATAGATAACTATCTACAATCGTAGATTGACTATAGTCCTCTATAGTCTTCTATCTACATCCATAGTCATCTATCTACATCTATAGTCATTTATCTACATCCATAGTCACCTATCTATATAGTCATTTATCTAAATCTACAGTCATCTATCTACATCTATAGTCGTCTATCTACAATCATTAATCTACATTTATAGTCACCTATTTACACCTAGTTGTCTATCTACAATTGTCTATCTACAATCATCTATCTACATCAATAGTCACTTATCTACATCTACAGTCACCTATCTACATCTACAGTCATCTATCTACAATCGTCTATCTACATGCACAGTATTCATCTATCTACATCTATATTCATCTTCTTACATCTGTAGTCATTTATCTATATGCACAGCCATCTATCTACATTCAAGATCATCTATCTACCATAGTCATCTATCTACATCTATAGTCACCCATCTCCCTCCACAATCATCGATTGACTATAGTCATCTTTCTAAATTTATATATCTACATCTCTATTCATTCAGCTCTACGTATATTTATAACTGTGCAGTGACACACACACACACGCACACACACACACACACACACACACACTTATATGCAGCTAAATGTAATATGACATGTTCTTGACATACACAGTTTTCTAACAATGTTTGCTCTGATGTAAGCTGTTGAAGTCAACAGCTAGCAGCAGCTAGCCTCCTGCCGTTAGTAATAAACTAGAGTTACTTCAGCTGAGACACACGTTACGGACAAAAAGCTCTGCTGAGGACCAGGATGTTCACCTCATGGGAGCAAAGACAGCTAATGTTAGCTCGTCCATCTCACTCTTTACTTAGTTTTGGGAAGTTTACACCCCAGACAAAAAACCATTATGAGTTATTTTTCCTCCAGCTTTCACATATCATGTATTTAGCCATCAAGTGAATATTTAAAATCTTTGTTTCTCACTTTAAAACAGAAACAAATCAGCTGGAGACAGATAGAAACTCATGAAGTTAGCTTTAATTAGCAGGCTACATCTGCTAAAAGACAGCTGGCAGCAGTATTTCAGCTTCTCGAAACCAAAGGCCTGTTGCAAAAAAAAAATAAAAAAAGACATCTTCAGCAGCAGTTCGCAAACCAAACACATCCGTTAAACCAACGGTCGGGAGGATTTATTAGAACAACGGGGCCAGTAATAAATTAAAGAGCTGTTTTTTTAACCAGATCTGCCACCTCGCTCTTAACCCCACTTAAAACGGCCATTTGAAAACTGTATGCAGGTTTGAATGTTTAACAAGGCTAATTTTTGTCATCTTATAGCTTTAAGTTTGTCTTTTTTCTATATTTTTACTGTAATCTACGCTGTGGTGAATTATTGTGTTTGCACAGATTGCACAATCTCGATCTCTTCAGGATGTCCTGTTAGCAGCGCGATAAGATTAGCGTAGGTGTTCGACAGCGACCTGCAGACGGCGGTAGGGTTTGTAGGTGACTGATAGCATCGGTGGCAGCTATCATCACGACGTTGTGATGAAAATGCTGTCTCAGCATCTTTTTACACCCCTGATGGAAAAAAATATGTGAAGGTAACGCAGTAAAAATGAGTCCCAATAACAAAACGTACGTAAAAACACGACAGCACGTCAGATGAGAGGTTGTGTTCAAACTCATTCCAAAAACCAACACAGGAAGTGAGAAGGAAAGACAGGAAGTAAGAGTGAAACATATTTTGCTTTTGTTAAAAATAAAGAAAAAAAAAAGTTTCTTAATGCTGTCATTTATGGGATGATCCATGTCGACTTTGTATGGTACGGTACCCTACATAGGTATTTAGGGCAGGTAGGCATGATGATTCCAGAATCGATTAAGAGCAAACTTTGACCTCTTCTCAGGCTAGCGCCGACAACACGACCGACTTTTGAAAAATGCTTTTCCCTTCATTAACTTGTGAGATATAGGCCGCTTGTCCCTCTGTTTTCACCGGAGCTATATCTGCACTGAACCATTTATACAGGCCATTCTGCCCCGGTGCATCCATCACATCACCATTAAGAATTGGAATGCCTTTAAGCCTCTTACGCACATTTCCCTTTTAGCCAACATGCTTTTTTGACACCACCAAAAAGAATCCTAATTCTGAATCCACTTTTTATTTTATTTTTTTTAAAGCCAAGCTCGGCTAACCTGATTGTGTTCTGCTGCTGCTCACTTGTGGTGCGTTTGAGGCCGTACGAGTAATCCATTGTTTGGTGACGAGGTCATCGTGACACCTGTGGAGGAGCCGTGACATCGAGTTCTACTGAAACCGACCGGCTGAGGTGGAACTAATGCTAAAAAACGTCACCATCAGAACCCAACCAGTGAAAGTTAGCTGCATGTTCAGCCACGTTTGACCGTGAATCAAAGACGTGTATTGATTAAAGGTCTAGTCTGCACAATTTACACACCTTTAAATGACTGTTATTTTAGGTAAGTACCTGCGTCACAGGTGTGGAATCTACCCATAGAAGATCTGAAAGCTACCTGCGTGTCCACAAACATAAAATAAAAAAATTAAACGTTTGCTGATTTTTCCGCAGCTGTGATCTTTTTTAAAAGCCTGCTCCTGTTTCACCAGCCGTTCTTACATAACCGTGTTTTAAATGCAAAACTTTTTGAAAAGGTAAACAACGAAAGTTTTTTTTCTGTAATTCCAGACCAAATATGTTCCATTTTTCCAGAGGATATAGGATGCGGATGAAATCATCAGTGAACTGTTATATACTCGTACATTACATCCACTTGAACCTCGTGTGACCCTCGCACGCCTCGTGAGATAATGAACTCGCTTACAGGAAGTCGACTGGGAGCGCTCGGGCCAGCCGGGTGATTCCTTTTTCACCGCAGATGGAAGCACCGAGAGCGTTTTTTTCCTGCGTGTGCATCGAAGTGTCGCCGGATCATCCGTCAATCCGGAGATGTCTCCCGTACGCCGCCATCACTCATCACTCATCACGCAACCTCGCTCGCTCCTCACCACTCTCTGTTTGATTTGACAGCAGCTTAGCCACCGCGCCATCCAGCGTAACGCAGCGGGTGTGGAGAAGCCCTAAGGGGTGAGGCGTCCTCCACCACTCCCCTCCCCCTTCCACCTCTTCCACGATTGCCCCTGGTGACAGTGACAGAAGTCTGTAATTGCCACCTCGTCAGACGGCTTCATTAAGACGAGCATTGTCTGCGCAGCTGAACAGCGGCGGATGGGGAAGCGAGGATAGCGAGCCGGGGAGAAGAGAGAGCCCACAATGCAATTACCGCATCGCTGTGACAGGTGGGGCCTCCAATCCTCTGCGTCGATGGGGCCCTAATGCATGTTGGGGAGCTGCGGTGGGCTCGCATCATTTTTCAACCCCCCCCACACCCCCTACCAACCCCCTCTCCGTCATTAGTTGGTAATGATTGGATTATTTTGCAGATGAATCGCACTATATGTCTTGCTCACAAACATTTCCTGGTCATATTAATCAAAACCATCAAGGCAGAGCAGTCAGAGCGAATTAAAAAAACAATACGTCTAGATTAAAAATTACTGTAATCCTTCATCAGCAGCGCCTTAAACCCTTTTGATTGGGGCTGCGTTTTGGTGTGCAGCATCTTCTAAAAATGGTTTTGACATCAGGACGTTCTGCAAAAACCTGTGAAGTTGTGACAACATTGTAGTTTTGTGCAAATTTAGGAATTTGAATTTTTCTTTTACTGTTTTGTAGTGCACAATTGAATTTAATCCAAAAATATTGCTAATACAGGATTAATGACAGCAGTTGTGATAGGCCTTTGGAAGTATATTTCACCATAATAAGCTAAACTGCTAACTTTTACTTCACCAAAACAACCAGCTAAGCTTTCATATAAACAATAAATTATAATGTTCCTGAGATCAAGAAATGGAAGCAGTATTCATTCTGTCCACAGGGGGCAGCATACTGAGCGTAAACAAAGTTCTTTACAGTTTATTTGGTTGAGACTTGAGCTGGATTACCAGGAGTAAACTGGATTCTGTAAATTAAAATTTTTTTTAAAATAATTCTTCTGAGCATCGATTTGGAAGTTATGTTTACAAGGTTTACAGCAGAAATGTCCTCCATCTCAAATTTTGGCCAAATAAAACATTAACCCATTTCCTGTCTGTTTTCTAACATTTATACATAAGCAAAATCAAAACCATCTCTTATTTTTTATTCATAAATTCCGCTCTGATTTTAGCGTTAAAGACACGTAAACCTCGGCTTTATGACGAGGGAATGTGTGACAGCAGCAAACCGGCTTGCTCTCGTTCGGTCCACCCCCAGCGAAACACATTCCTTTCATCCATCAAATTCCACATGATTGAAAATGCCCTCGGTGGAAACATATCATAGCCATCCACGGCTCTTGGACCGCTCCCATTGGGCGGTTCGGCCCATGCCAAGCGCCTGGGTTGGCCGAGAGCCTCCAGGGAGGCCGGGGCTTAAGTCTCCGTGGGCCAGTAAGCCTGGAGGCCCCTTAGCCCTGGGAGATGTAGCGAATCAGGGGAGCACCTTGGCAATGCCGCCCTGCCTCCCCTTAGCCTTAGGACTGTCAGAGTTAAAAGAAGGCTAATGATAGCCAACTCTGCACCGAGTGCGTTTGGGGTGTTGGGGAAGCGCTTCTGTAGGTTCATCTGGATTGGCGTCGATAAGGATGTGCGCTCTTCGTCCTCTGCCTATCACTGCCATGCACAGGGTGGGAGCGTGACACGTTTATGTTTTTGTGTATGTGTGTGTGTTTGGTTGTGTGTGTGTGTGTGCAGGAATGGCACAATGACGAGGGACTGGCAGTCCATCTCCAGGATGCCAGCAGTGACTGATGCCACACCAGACATTCCTTTCAGAGAAAACGATGGCACGGTCAGCACCATGCCAACTTCCACAGGCCCTTAGGACACCCCCGCCCCCCCTACTACCACCGCCACCCCCCCAAGCCCACCCCCCTCCTTTAAGCAGAGACCACAACAGCGATGGCACCAGCTTTCAGCGGATGTGTGGGACTGTGCTGATGATAAAACAAAGTGGGAAGAGACTGTTTGGTCTCAACTTTTCAGTCTGATTTTTGTTGTGTTGCACTTTTGTTTTCCGTTCGACTTCGATAAAGAACATTAAATTGACCCCAGACTATATATTTATATATTTATAGGAGTACATCTAGGACTGGTTCTGTTCTGTTGGCCTTGAAATAACATTTCTCAAACAGAAATGTGTAAAGGAAACAGTAAAGCCCAGCCAACAGTTTCCTCTGATGAACCAGGTCCAACTTTGGTCCTGGATGAGATTTCATTTGAGTTCTCTAACGTTCGGACCAATCAGGACAAGACTTTATCCCTGTTGTGTCTTTACAGTAAATGTCTAGAATAAACACTGTTGGGTGCCGTTTTCAGTCACGTTCTTCACCACTGATTACTTTCGGGATCTTTTTGACGGTTAAAATTCAAACATTTATGATAAGCCCTTGACTGAACGGAACATGTCCTAATCAGGGATTCCCAGAAACGGTTTCACCGATTGCCAAGTCACCGTCTCACAACCCACAAGTATGTCGAAAGTCTAAAACACTCAAGTCCAAAGTCTGAACTGTTTAGCTTCAGTTTTTAAATGAGTCACAGTCTTCATTATCTGTGGAGGACAGTTGACGAGATGCACCTGAATGTATCTTAGAGTTCTCGTTGGAGGTGTCCTGTACAAATACTCAAAGGTTTTCCTGAATGCACCACCAGGTTCTTGTCCATGTCTGGGTCAAACTCTTTCATGTCGTACAGAATCGGACTCATCTGTGTTAGATACGTTAGGTTCGGATACTCATGGACATCTCCTGTGGTCGTCATCACCTCCTCCTACCATCGGCTTAGACTTTTTTTTCTGTTTGTGCACACATAAGGAGCACAAACGGTATTGATTTGAAGACTAAACCATTGTATGAAGTCTTTCCTAGTAAAAGAAGACAACTGTAAACGCGAGGCACTGGGATCCCTTCCCGCCAGACGAGCTTCTCCTCGTCGTGTCTCAAATTATTGCGGAGGTTAGCGGGGCAGTCAATCGCCAGAGCTCCTCATGCTCCACCAAGGCTTAAGTGATGACACAGAGTGATTATAGCAGCGTTAAATACCTGGTCTAATGAGCCAATTAGCCCTATTGACATCCGAGGCTGTCTCAGAGGTGGAGCAAGTACCGGCGTACATGCTCCTTAATCAGAACCTACAACACCGTTTAGCCCGCAAACGCTAATCCCGACTCTAGAGCTCTCTCTGGAATCCACTGTGATTTTTCTGTACTCATGCTGAGAAACTTCACGCCTGATTCATTTTCAATTTCACTCTCCCTGCACAGTCGTAGCGTCGCTTGTGGTTTTACAACCGATATGACTGTCGAGTTCTCGTGCGATTTTTTCTTTTTTTTTATTGTTTTCCACGCGTTTGAACTATCTCTGCAGAGAGGTAGTCTTTGTAGTCTAAAAAGAGGTCACGCTGATATTCAAACCACAATAAACTGCAGCTTTTATTATTTCAGATGAGAAAACAAGCAGCAGAAAAAACCTTTCTACTAATTTCCGGTTGATGGGCCACGAAAAACGAAACTGAAAAAAGCGGCGACGAGCGCTTCAGGTAAATTTGGAGCATTTCATTAAAAGTGCGCCACAAGAAAGACACTGAATGAAAAGTTTCAGCCACAAGCTAATGTTGAGTCATAGTGAGCGTCAATGTCTTGATATTATTCAAGTTACTGTAAATATTATGCATCTTCAGCCTCTCAGCACCGTGAGAATATCTCCAAAAGCTCACCGAACTACTTCCTTTTCTCATTATTGCTTCATTGCTCAGTCTGTCTTTAAAAAGTTCAAAAAGAAATCAGTTTCAGGCAGGAAGACAAAATAAAAAAATCTGCACCGCCTTCCAGCTCTCTTTCATAAGTTTACTTTAAAAGATATAAATGTCACATTCGAGGAAACGCGCTGGCATTGCATGACGCGCAGACAGGAAGTACAAACAGTCTGATAGGGATCAGACACTAAAACTTCTGCATCTTGTGAATGAGAGGAGGTGAAGGAAGAGCAACTGAGGTGAAGATCTGCTGCTGATCTGCTCCTCTTCACTTCTGAGCAAGATCAAGGTCGGGTTGCACAAACACACAAACGTCCTACGACCCTCGAACCTCTCACCGTTCAAGAAACGGAAGACCGATCCCCCTTCCTTAGCTTAGCTAACCCGTTAGTTGCCGACGTAGTGTGTGTGTATGTGAGTGTGTGTGTGCATGTGTGTGTGTCAGAGGGATGCAGAGTGCACATTCAATCGCAGACAATATTTTGTACATTTAATACTTTTTGTACACTTTCATAAGAAATTTAAAAAATTAAAACAACCAAAAAAAAAAAAAGAAATTGCTTTTAAAATGAATAACTAGTGTGAAATCAGTGGATTTTGGGGGAGGTGAGAGCGGCACCCCATGTGACCCCTTTGGTGGTGGGGTGCAGGAAAAACCACAAATGCATCTCTCAGCATCTGCAAAAGGAGGACAGATTTTCCCATGATGCCCTGCTGTTCAACGCTTTAATCATGTTTTATTTTAGGCTACCGTTCAGATGTCACTGCAACGTTTTACAGCGTCGACACACACACAGACACACACACACACACAGACACACGCACGCACGCACACACACACACACACACACACACACACACACACACACACACACACCTCAATGAATGAACTTCATTTGTTCACCAGTGTCACATCTGTTCACTTCAGATCGCGCACGCGACCTTTACATCACGCCATCCTCCCACACGTTCTTCTCTACTGTTCTCTGTCTCACCCACTCAGATTATGTGCCCCCCCCCCAAATTAACCTCACTTAACCCTAAAAACCTCACCTTTAAAGAGCCGTTTCACCAATCTCAATTCACGTTAACGGCTGAACTTCTCAAAAACATCCACACAACTTCACCGCGCCGCAAAAAAATTTAATCACTTTCTACTTTTTTTTTTAACTTTACCAAAAACTGAAAACTTTTCACTTTCTAAACCTTCCCTCACTTTTTAATTTATCCTCAGTTTCCCCCCCCCCCCCCCAAAAAAAATCACTTCCAAAAAAAATCTGAAATTCAAATCTGGTTCCTCACATGTTCCGGTGCACACGCGTGTGAACACACAGAGGTGCCGTCTTCTAAAAAAAAAAAAAAAAAATCACATGAAGCCTCTCGGTCTCAGTCGGTTCGGCGGGAAATCTGGTGTCCAGATGGTGAAGGGGGGGGACACATCAGATCTACAGAGCGGCGGCGGCGGCGGCGTGAATCTCTCATCCGCGGCCGCCGTCCCCGCGGACCGGCGCGAGCGACTACCGGGCCACGTCTGCCTGTTTCTCCAAGTGGCCACTGGGGAGGGCCAATTAGCAGTTCCCATGGAGAAGAACCAGGGGCCCTAATAAGAGAAGGGGGGGGGGGGGAATCAATTAAACCTGCGCTGACCCCCCGGAAACAACACGGGACCATCCATCTCCACAGAACCCCCCCACCCCCCGAAATGAGATGGATGATTTTTTTTTAACTCATATTCCTGTGAATTTGGCCTAAATTCAAAAGCCATTGGGGGAGGGGGGACAGCGGGGGGATGGGGGGGTTTGACAGAAAGAAATGTGTTGAAAAGTTGCAGAGAAAACATAGACAATAAAAAAATAACTTTTTCGCATTTTTTCTTAACTTTCTCAGAATTTTCTTTAAATTAATTGCTGCAATTAACTGAAAATCGACCCCCCCAACCCCCCCCCCAAAATAAAACTTTACGAAGGCTCTATTTGTCCTCTTTTTGAGCATTAATGCGTAAAAAAAGTTTTACTTTTCATTTTGAATTTGCTTTTTTTCGGCTTTTGTTTTCAAGAAAATATTAATTCTAAGAGGGAAACTTGCGGGTATGTGATGCATTGTGGGTAACGTTCTCCTCATTTGTGTTTTGGGAGTCATCAGCAAAGAACCGGAGGAGGCTCCTCAGGAGGGAGGAGAGGATAATGAAAAGTTTGATTATCTGAGTTGCTCTCTGTTTTTAACAATAATTCATTCCAGAAATTACGTTCTGCATACACTTCTCTTAATTTGGCTTTAATTAAACAATACTCCATAAATGCTACTTCCAGTGACCAAATGTTCCCATGCAGCCAAGCAGCGGGTCCCCAGCTATTAAGGCAGGTATGCAGTTGTTCTCTAGGGGGGGTTGTGGGGGGGGCAGGAGTCTGATTTGCAGGAATGACAGCTGATGACTTCAAAAAGTTAATTAACTTTTCAATTAGGACTGGATCTGACGCCGGTGTCGGGGGGGTGGGGGGTGGTGGGTGGGGGGTAATAGATTGATCCACTTCATCGTCGTATTAAAGACGTTGCGCCGCGTATTTGTGTAAATTTTGTTATTAAATAGTTGTTTCGTTACAAGTGGGGAGGGGGTTTCGGGGGGGTTTTAAGGTGTAATTATAAGCTATAAATATGCAGAAGTCTGAAAGAAGTCAATTTAATCAACGTTTGTTATTTTTGCAACAATTTCTAAATGGATTTTAACAAATGTGAGCGATTACCAATTTAACTCATGACATAAAATATTAAAATAGACGACTGTAACGCTTTATTTCATTTTAAGCTTCTTATGAATCTTAGATTGCAGCATTAATATTAAATAGATGACATGTTAACATACATGCCAAAGAGAAAAAATATAACTGCTGTAATATGTGATTAAATCAAAAAAATATTCCTATGTATAAAAATGTGATTTTAAGTGTAATATTTATCATATTTATGATGAATAAAATGTTCCGCATTAAGTGAAATGAACACAACGATGTCATTCATTACGACTCGTTCATTACACTGGATTTTTTTTTAACGACGGCGTGTTCTGAACTATTTATTCAGAAAATGTCTGAACTGAAAATTAAATTGAATTAAAACTTCGTTTGGACACCTCCCTCGTCGCGTTCGCTCACAAATCTTTTGCTCGCCGTCTGAATCCTCCTCATTTTTGGCCTGATACGACGTGCGGCGGCCTGTAATTGTGGCCGAAGCTTTTTGCGACGACGCGGCGACGACGAGCTACTCATTAGCCCGACGGCGCCTTCCACCTGGGGTTCGTTTGGAGCAGGGGTCAAAGGGCACGGGGATTTGTCCCATAATTATTGACAAGCAGATGTTATAAAATCATTTATGGTAATGCAATCATAATAAATGGGCTTTGTGAAGCCAAGCAGATGAGAGGGGGTGTGGGGGGTAGAGGGGTGTTGTGGGGGGGGGGGGGGGTAGAAAGTTTATCTGGGAAGGAAAGAAAGAAAGAAGGGAAATTTTCATACCAAGCTGTTGGACTGATTGCATTAGATGATGGGAGAGTGTATGGAGGGAAAAAGCATCTGCATGTTGCACACACACACGCGCGCACACACACACACACACACACACACACACACACACACACACACACACACACACACACACACACACACTGTTTCCACATTTCATTCCTCCATCACCTGTGAAAACTGAGCACACATTTAGGTTTATATTTACTCTGTATGGGAACCTGTTCCGTCGCAATTCCGCGAAAAATATCCTTTTCTTTTCGGCGCGCAGACCTCCGGCCAGACTTTAAATGTGTGTTCAGGCATTTTGCTGCGCATTTAGCCGCTTTTGATCACAACACAGCCGTTTAACTACAAAAATAGCCTCTATCCGGGGTGTAAGGAGGCGCCGCACAAATAAAATATTAGGACCTAAAAAGGGGGGAAAGCTAGGTGTCTTTACATATATTGTCATTCGCTATAAGACACACTATCTGTCTCTCGAAATGTGTCAGGAATTACCGCCAATTCCAAAAACATGCATTAGCCCCCACCTTAGGTGCAATAGTTCTTTTTTTGCGGGCAAAATATCGCAGCGAAACACGGCTGTGCGAGGCAGCTAACCTGGCAGCTGGCGGAGAATCACCCTGCACAGGAAGAAAGCCCCCATGTTATCATGCACACACATGTGGCCTGGGTAAAGATTAAGCCGTATTCATCCCTGGCTGCGTCGCTCTCTTCCTGCCTCAGTCCATCACAAGATATGGCAGCCGTTCAGCCAGGAAGCCAAGGAGAGGTGCCACAGATTTCACGGCGTTCCCAAATCGGGGGGCCGTCTGGAGGAGACGGGAGCGAGTTGCGCCGCTGCGCCGTCGCTTCTCCGCCGCTTCGCCTCGGCTTTCCAGTCGTAAAGCTCCGCGCCGACGACGGGATTTTTGTTTGGAATGGGAGCGTAGGTGCGAACAGGAGCTTCCCCCCTCCCTCCCCTCCTCCCACATTTTGACACGACCCCCCCCCACCACCACCACCACCACCACCTGCCCCCGATTGCGTGAACAGGATTGGGAATAATCTGCTGATTCATGATTCCGCGGGATGTTAATATTTTATAGGAGTTTCTTTTTTTTCTTATCGGAGTGTAAGAAAGAGAGTAATCATCTAGCTGGGGGGGGGTCATTGCATGTCCCTGCTGACATGTGCATTATCGCTGAATTGGGGGGGTGGTGTTGGCCTTGACTTGGGAGAGAGGCTTACACCCCGAGAGCTACTTAGGGGCCTCTCGGTGCTAAGCCGCTAATAATTCCTGCGGTCCCCTGAAGAAAAGGGAGAAACACAAAAGGGGAAACAAAGTGATGAATTCTGGGTGTTCGGGAACACGTCGCCAACTGGGGGGCGGCGGCGGAAGAGTCACGGGACGGTGAGATGGGTCGCTGTCATCATCCCCGCGTTCCGTCATCGCCGTTCCATCACACGCGGCAGGAACTTTTGTGCGTTCTAAAACTTTTTAACCGAAAACAAAAGGCGCGCCGCGTCGCCTTGAGAGGCCTCGGGGGGGGGGGGGGGGGGCGATGCCAAAGGAGCCCGGTAATCACCGCGGCGTATCCAGGCAGAAACGATTAGCTTACCCATCTGAATATTCAAGGTGATGCCCGACCCCCGTTTGTGTTGTGCTTCCTACATCCTCGCATCGGTGCACACGGATGAGTGGGGGGGTGGGGCGGGGAGGGGGGGGGGGTGAGATCCAAAGTGGTTTCCCTGTGTCAGTAATTTTTTTATTTTCCAAAAAGCCACTGGTGCGGTGTATTAGTCATAATTTATGTTTATCATTGCTTGTACCCCGGCTGACTTCGACAAACCGGTTAACGGTTTGTCGAAGTCACACACACATGAGCTGCCTGGGTGCATGCGGCCGCTTTAACAGCTATTCTGCATGAAGGAGCACTTTAAAGACACTAAATCATTTCTCTGGACAAACACTAATGAATTATGTCACCGCAAGTGCAATTCAAAAGTGCAGGAGAACCGCTAGTAATTATTGGGAGGTTTAATTATGAGGAGTGGGCTCCTTTAAAGTGTAACTAACAGGATTTTTGAGGGTGACGCCGGGACGCGTCAGCGGATGGAGTCCGACGGAAGAGGAGGGACGAGAGCGGAAATATTCGACCCAATTCAGTCGCCGTTTGTACGGATTTCTGTTTCTCTGATGTTAAATGTTTGCAAAAAATAAAAATAAAAAAAATTACAAAATCACATTTCGTGAAGTTTTCATAGCTTCCTCTCGACGTCTATTTGCGGGTGAATGCGGCCGCGGGATCAACGTGAACGTCAGATATACGCTTATTCCAAAATCTTTTTTTAAAAATTTTTTTAAATATGACAACAAGCTGTGCCTCTTTTTCTTTCTCCACGTTGAAAAAAAATTTAAATAGCTGAAATGATGGCATGTGAGAAACGTGCAAGGTGGCCGCCGTCTTACAGAAGGTGTAGAGGTGGGATAAATTTAATTAAAGCTTCAAATATTCATTTGGCAAATATATCAAGGTTGGAAACACAGGCCCAGAAATGGCAAGCCAGCCTGGCAGGCGCTCACAATGGCGGATGGCAAATGACAGTAATCCATGAAAAGAGACCAGACATTTATAGAATTTATAGAGAAGGACTCGCCATCCTGGATCTCTGATGTTTGAGGGATTTGCTCAATGTAGGGAAATTTATATAATAATCCAAAACCTGTTTTTCTTTCCACTACTTTAGTTGCTAAATTTCCAAATTCATTATTGAGTCATATTTCCATCTTTTTATTCGCGTTTGTTTCAGTTTTCGACTCACGACTCGAAGCGTTTACCTGTGATCGTCTCTGCTGGTCACTCCGCGAGGTTTGCGGTAGCAGGAAACGCGACAAAATGACGAGCGGCGCCATGTCGACGCCGCCTTCTGACGCCCCCGCCGCCTCGTCTCCTGCATGTGCAACGGGGTTGCAGCGCCTGCGAGGCACAGGTGAGGGCACGCCGAGCACTTCCTCTTCCTGTGACGGCGGGCGAAGGCGGCCTACTTCTCCGTTATCTCGCTTCGCCCTGAGCAGGGGTGATGGAATCAGGA